>NC_134706.1:156879912-157183246 GCF_043290135.1 Rhipicephalus microplus
ATTACTGGCAGCATTGATCCGCGATAGTGGTATGGCTTCTTCTCTTGTCCCTTCAAGAGCTGCCTGCGCGGCAGTATGGGTATGTTTGTTCCCTATGGCGCCTCTGTGACTTGGCAGCCACTAAACGTCACATGATGTCATTTCTCATGTGAAGTGTGGAGAAGGCATCTAATATCGCAAACAAGCTGTTCGTACGGCCTGCGAGGCAGTGCTGAGAGCACAGATTCTAGGGCAGCCCTTGAATCGTTGAAAATCGGCCATGGTTGTGGTGGTCGCCGATTGACCACACAAAGTGCCGCGCGCAAAGCAGCTAGTTCCGCTGCTGCAGATGCCGTGGAGTGGTCAGTCCTAAAGCTGATCATAGCACCTCTTGCTGGGATAACTACTGCACCTGACGAACACAGGTGGCTTGTGGAGCCATCGGTATATATAAGTATACCATCTGAATATTTCTTGTGCAATAGAAGAAGAGACAGTTGTTTCAGTACGGGTGACGAAAGCTCAGATTTCCTCTGGATTCCTGGAATACTAAGATGCACTGTGGGTCGAATAACACACTAAGGGGGTATCGATGGTTTAGATGCAGGAGTAAATCCAGAAAGAAGTTTCTCGTTGTATTTCACAATCATTTTAGCGAACGATGCTTGACGCCTCTCTGAAAACAACAGTGCAAGGTGATGACAGGGAGTACGTGCGAAAAGTCTGATGTGCGTTCACAGGACTTCTACAACAATATGAGTTCATATCGAATAGTCACCCGCAATTAAAATTGTTGCCTCTGTTGACGTACATCTGGACAGACCGAGGCACACTCTCAGTGCTTGGGCATGTACTGCCTGTAGAACATGAACATTGGTCTTGCAGGTATTGTTAAGCACGGGCAAGCTATATCTCAAGTAAGAGAGAAACAGGGCTCTGTAGAGTTTTATCATTGCGTCTACTGACATCTCCCACATCGTTCCTGCCAGGAACTTGAACAATTGGGAAATAGCGGTCAGACGCTTTTCATATAGGCCACATGCGGAGTCCAACAGAGGTCTCTATCAATAATGATGCCCAGAAACCAGTAGGTTATGGCGTAAGAAATCGGTCGCCCACAGATTGAGATGACTTAAGGGCTCATTCACTTTCAAGTGAAGGCCACAAGCGCACATTTGTTTCTGATGATATGCTTAGACCTAGTTTCAACAAGTAGTTGGCAATCATAGTTGCTGCTTTTCGAAGCCGGGAACATATCTGAGGACGTGTCACTGTCGAAGTCCAGACACAGTTGTCGTCTGCGTATATTCAGGTTTTAATGGAACTAGACAAGTATTCAGCAAGGCCAATAAGTGCAAGACTGAATAGTGTCGGGCTCATAACTCCGCCTTGAGCAACACCCCTGGAAGTATAGCGTCGCGTAGTTGAGCCATCTTCTGTAAACACAAAGAATGATCTTGCAGCCAGGTAACTTGAAATCCACCGAAAGACTCGACCACCAAGGCCAACCACCGCAAGAGCAACCAAAAAGGCTTCATGTAGTGCATTATCATACGCCAAAATTTCAGTGTCGGCATCGGCGTCGTTGGTTGTGAGCAAAAAGTTATTTTGTGGATAACCAAAAAATTAGGAACAATGCAAATAAAATAAATAGGTAAAAAAATTTATAGCAGCGTGGGGACCAAACCAGAGTTGTTTGGATTCGAGTAGGGATCGAACCCGGTTCGGTTGCGTGGCGAGTGGGTGTTCTACCGCATGGTCCTGCCTCTTTTTCACTATGTTTATTAAAGGATTCGCGTAATAAAGACAAAATCAAGCAAACAAAAGTACAATCGAATGGCGACAATAAGCACTCAATTGTTATTCATGAACACTGAATGCCTAACACAGCGTGAGTTCTTCACATCAAGAGGTTTTCACGTCGTGTTAGGCAAACAAGAAAGGGGTGAGGCCAAACAGCTCTCTAAGATAAAGTACCATTCTGGTCTAAATCCTAGCTCGTCGTGAATGTCCTTGAGGGGAACAATCATTTTAATGAAGTGTTTGCCTAAAAAATTGGTGGTCTTTGCATTACAGTCCTGCATTTTTATCTTACTCAAGCTGCGAATAACCATGAGGAAAAACATACCATATGGCACTTCATCAAGCGCTGCTAGTAGAAGGTAACGTATTGTGTGAGAATTAATGACGAACGGTTTTTTCAGCGCTCGTTGAAAGAAATCCCAGAACAGTATGGCATCTTTGCAGGTAATAAAGCAATGGTCCGTCGTTTCTGGCACGTAAAATAGACGGCAGTTAACGTACGGAATAAAAATACGCTTTCTTTTTAACCATGTGTTCTCCGCCAATGTATCTGTGTAAAGTTTATAAAAGAACGTTTTTGAATTTTGTGGAATGTACATTTTGCGCACTTGCTTAAAAATACCGTGGGCAGGAAGATTGCAGCACAGTGAGTGGTACAACGTGACGTGGGAAAGGCATACCTAATAGATGCCTATACAGTGCTTTGCTGAATATTGTGTACAGGGATTCTACAGAAAAGCGAGCTTAAGGAACTAAACTGCGAGGTAAACTTCCTGCATGAATATCCACAAGCATGGTAGTTTGAAATTTGATTAACAATTAAGTCTGGTAAGCAATATACAAGTGTAATCTGAAAGAAAGAGCGGATTAGGGGATGAGAAGTGTCTCAAAAAAAGAATCTTGACAATATTTGTCACAGTTAAAGGTGATTTATTCCTAACCCCCCTCACTAGCGGGCTTGAATATATTGTTCAAACAAATGGGCTCAAAAGTTGAAGACCATAGGAAAGTAACGAAAATTCAATGAAAGCGTTGTATATAAAATCTTGCACATTGAATAGGTTGCAATATATAGTAAAGCTTTGTTGCTAGAAAAGTATTGCAAGCTTCAGCTCTCCCAAAGATATAAAGTCGATAGGCAACAAATGTTTGGGCCTGTCGTTCAAGTTTAGGGAAGCACTCCTTCTAGTAATACGCACTGAATCTGTTTGCGTGCAATGGTACACCCAGGTGTGTTGAAGGAGTTCTTGTGGTTTCTCTGCGAAGTGGGTCAGCATGCCATCCATGAGCCAATCCACAGACCTAAACTTTTTGAGGCATTTAAGTGAGCTCCTGTCACCACGCCAAACGTTTGAATAGTATATACCACATTTTCGACGCTTGGCTTATCTCTGCAAAAGCATGCTACATCGTCTGCATAAGGAAATACTTTAACTTCAGCGACTAATATACTGAAGCCACAAATGCAACTCGACTGTATTATGCTAAGTCACAGTGGTTTTAAATAAAGTGCAAACAGAAAAGGGGACAACGGGCATCCCTATTTCACAGAAGAGCGAATTGAAACAGGCTTTGAGAGTTGACAATTAACAATCAGGCGAGTTGAGCATTCATTATAGCATAGTTTAACGCTTCTAAGGACGACTTCGCCAACTTTGGCATGTTCGAAAAGAGAAAAGAGGTTGAAATGACAAACACGGTCAAAGAATTTTGTAAGATTCACCTGTAGCATTGCAAGATGCTTTTGAAAACTATGAGAGTATTGAAGAAGTGTTTGAGTGACCTGTATATTGGTTTGTATGGATTGATCCCTGGTCCCACATGTCTCATGAGACTCAATGAGAATCGACATCGCCAACGGCAAACTATTTGATAATATTTTTGCGAAAGTTTTGTATTCCACGTTTTACAGCGATTTTGGTCTGTAGCCTTCAACGGAGCGAAGTATTTCCTTGTCAGTTGTTTTCGGTATTAGTACAGTGTGATATTTTCAAACAGATTGCGGGACTGTATTCCTGTTATACCTTATCTGAAAATATCAAGCAATGTGGGAGCAAGCGTTTTTCGAAAGCTTTGTGAAATTCGCCTGAGATGGCAAAAGTTCCAGCTTTTTTCAATAGAGGCAAATTGCCGATTGCCTGTTCCATTTCCTGTATAGTCATTGTCCTTCAAGGAATTCACAAGAGCCACAAAGCTAGCCTTGAGGTGAACGTCGTGATCGTCCGAGGGAGTGGTTAATAAACTGATGTAGTACTTTTAAAACGCCAAAGTAATGTCTTTTGTATCAATTATGAGGACACCGTTAGAGTACAAAACTGGAATAACTTTACAAATCGCATTGCGTTGCTCATCAAGCAAAGCTTGGCGCGTCAGGTGCTCAGAGGTCTGGGTGCGCTGGTTTCGAGATCTAATACGCGCCTCTTGGTAGCGTGCAACATCACATCTTTGAGGTTTGAGTTTAATATTTCCATTGTCTTTGATGTACTTTCCCGGCATTTTGCATTCTGTCTTATAAAGATTGCAAATCCTTTTAAGAAGTATATTCTGATGACTATTTCATTAGAAAAACTTAACAGCCCCAATTTCTAAAGCTATAGCACGAACTTTTTGTTCAAAAGCTCCAAGCAGCGAAGATATGCAAACCAATTTCAAAGGATTGAATCCTTGTCATCTGTACACGTTTTATGAATTCCCGATTACAGAGCAGCTTCGCGTTCAACTTCGAAAAAGCCCACTGGAGACGGAATCGCTTGTGACGAGCTTGACCAATTTGCGCGATAGCAATAGAAAAAGTCTGAGAATGATACAGCTTCGGTGCTGCAGGGCATTTTACGAGAGATGAGTGATAAGGACACCTAAATTTGGTCATGGCGGGCTTAGGAACTGCATGTACTTTTGTATATGCCATTGCCCGATTCGAGACTCAGATGTCAATTAGCCCTGCATTATTTACAATAACAGATAAAAGCTTCATACTCTTGTCTTTCTTTCTAGTAAGATTATTACAACCATTGGCATCACGTAAGAAGTGGAAATCTTCCAGAAGTGCCCTCATCAATTAAATTCAGTCCTTGCGGAACCCTAATAAATGCATATAGCTTGATAATACGCCATGGTGTCCCTTGCAACAAAAAATCCCAGCATTTACACCTGCCCTCTACATCAACAATAGTGCAGAATGCTTAAGAGGGTAGAATATTTTTCAGAAACATCCAACAGCCCGCACATAATTCATTTTCACGTGAAATACACACGTTATACTGAGACAGAAAAGGCCGCTGGGCCTTCTCAGCTTTTTTTTTTTCGCTCTCGATCTTTGCCTCTCAGATGTCGACAAAGTCGAGACACTTCCGATTAAAAAAATAACGGAGCTGTGCCTGTTTCTGTGAAGACCTAAGTCTGCGTACGTTCAAGGTAGCAAATATAATGCGCTCAGACTGCGCCATGGTGACTACCTTCTACTGCGCTTATCGTCCCAATTGATCAGTCCAGAGAGTTGACGTTGAGGATTCCTGTGAACCCCCACCAGGCCTCCTATATTGGGATTACCGGCACTTTCCTTGGGCATGGACTTTCAGTGACGGCGTGACTTCCTAGTTCATGATGCCTGACCTCTCCCTTTGCTTGTGAAACCAGTGAGAAAACTTTTTTTCTTGGAAATGCAAAGAAAGTAGCTTTCAAGCTTCACAAGCACTTGCATCCTGTATACATGCATCACAATGCAATATGAAACATTGAAGTACTAACGTGTGGTAAAAGCGTCAATTGCCAACGGGTGTCAGAATATGTGATTATCATAATGGATCCATGGTTAAAAGCCACTACCCCACTACAAGAGGCTCACACGCTACTTCCAATATTCTTTTGAGGACACATACAGTGGTTGTATAATAAACTCGAAAAAGTTTCCTGCAGTATGTGTTTGAATGACGCACTAGGAACATGATGTTGAGGTCGCGTTGAACTTTTTAAGGATCTTTCAATTTTTCACGTCGTCGTTCAAGCAATTATCATCTGTATGTACCTTGCGCATGCGCTGCCTAATTGTAGCAGTAGAAAAAAAATATCATTTTGTTGGTGTGCGAACGGTCATCGCTTGCTGGGAACATATCGCGAGTGCCTCAACACTCTGAATTCAGTCATAAGTAAGCAGACTTCTAATTTTCTAGCGTTCCGTAATGTTCATAACGAGTTAAACAACAAAATAATGCAGGTAGTACAGTAGTGATTTCTCTACAAGTACCAATGACCCAGCATGACTCACAGCAATTGCGCAATGTTTGCTGCCTTCGAGCTGGCCATCGAAATAACATGAATAAAAAAGGTGATAATTGTGCAAACTTTGAGTTGTAGCTTTAATGAGTAACACTAAGTGATTGTGCAAAAAAAGCCTGTTTGGTTTCAACACTCATTATGAACACATTGCCTGTGTGTAGCAAATAGGCAGCGAAAAGCAACGTTAAGCTTGGGGGTTTCTTTTAGCCCAGACACTTCTCCATTACATTCCCACGAGTCGGTATACATCAGCGTTTACATATATTTAGAGTAGAACTAGCTACGTTACTGGACAGAAGGTCGTAAGTACAGTAGCAGATATCGGTCCTCCTGCGGTCATTTTGCGTCACTCGCAGCCAACCATGTACAATGATTTCTTGTGGTACGAATATGTAGCTAGGCATCTTTCACTCGCTTTTAGTAAATATCGTACAGCTATCCTGAAAGTGATTACCATCCTACTGGAGCTTCGATATAGCCCACTACAAGGACGTTCTTTACATTTTCAGATGAAAAGTTGACCTGTTTTGTTCAAGTTAAGATTTCTACAGTCAACCGCAAAAAATTGCGGAACACGCGAGTAAGTGCCAAACTGTCTGTCCGCGCCACATAGCGGTGGCCCATCTGCCATCCACCGCAGCGCTCGGCTATGCACGGTCTTCCTAACCTTACCTACTCCTGTCTTTCCATTTTATACTGCCGGGTAGTGCATTGTTAATTGCGAGTTTTCATGCGAAGCGTTTATGCGCACTGCTACCATAAAACATAGAGTTTAAACGAAGGATGAACGCTATTGCGGCGTGACTTGAACGCTACTCTGTTCGCTATAGGTGTCACTTTGTAATACAACTTGCGACTGAAAAAAAGTTAGGCCTATAAACTGTTCTCCAGGCAGAAGCACGCATGCGAAGATGCTGAAAACCACGTCGTTTTGAAAAAAGAACTGAAAGGTGAAAATGATGTGTACTAATCAGAACAGAAAACAGACAGTCCATAGATAGAGTGATGAGTATCATATGCTAAGGTGCTGTCGATCACCTGTGACGTCACGGAAGTGTCACAAAGAGGTTTGTGGCCATGCGCTGCCATAGCCCGCACAGCTCGTGGTAGACTGTACAACACCAGAAACCTATCAGTAATGTTCTTTATTATTATCGAAGTACCTCGGCGGGCTGGTCGGTAATTATATTGTTTAAACTGCGCCTTTCTTCAAGGTAAGACACTTCTATAGGTAGTATGCACTGCTAAAGCACTCGAAGAAGACACAATTGGAGTAAGAATACACGTGATTTACTTCATGTTACCTTCTTCACGTATTGCCTTTGCCGACTACCATATTAGAAGCTTTGGAAAATCTTTGCTTTTCATACTGAAAAAGGATCCTTATTTCATATTTGTGTGTTCGTCTTGAAATATAGGAGACTATGCATATTTTTCTTACTGCCATACCTTGAAAATCCTTGCGTATCTGAAAATGCAGTTATGTGCGCGTTTACATGGCGCAGTAAGTAACTTCGTGCTGTTGATTTCTCTACAACACATACAACATCGTCAGAATCATCACATTTCCGACTCTCTCTTTCTCTAGTAAAGCAACAATCTATTTATTTATCCTAGAAATGTGATTTGTAGAAACATTCCTTGAAATCGAGTTTAGTGTACAGCTAATGATGTGAGGATTTCGGATGCTGCAAACAAATTCGGTTGTCAAGAAGTACTTCTATTGAAAGGTGTACTGCCGCCAATTCAGTATAATACGTTAGAGTTAGACATAAAAAGATTAGTAGCGTAGCTGGGTGCTGCGCTGCAAATATCGACAAAAGATGACAGCCTTCCGCTGGACTATTTTGGTGCACAGCGTTGCATTTTCAGTCCAGCTTAGCACTGCGTTCTTTCGAATTACTTATCTATGTGTTCTGATAAAATAACACGTCGCCTATTACGTACGTATTTATTTTGCACCTCATACGTGCTTAATACTTCCGTTTAGATCGACAATGTTCACAAGCAGGAATCCAGCCACCAATTGAAGATGGCTGGGCACTCAGCGAGGGCCTAATCTTTGGCCGGGTGGGTGAACTGTGTGACAGACATACTAACAGAGAGACAGACAGAGAGACAGACAGACAGACTGACAGACAAAGATATCTGCATTGAATATGCCAAGAAAGACTATCGTCTTTAAACCACGAGGCCTTCAAACGTCTCATAATCGTTAGAATAGCTTTTGCGGCCCTGACTCTTTTTGTAGTGAGCTATGTTGCTCCCATGCTATGTTTGGCTGCAAAGTGAAGCTCCAATTTCCAGGATTTAATAATAAGCGCAGTATTACCTAATGACGTTGATATCAGGTGGTCACCATATATTCTTCGTTTATATTAACAATAGTTGTTCATAGAGTGTAAATGATTAGGCTTAACATAGGCATCGCAGAAAATGAACTTGGGTAGAAAGTAGACATTTCTTATTAAAACAGTTCAGAAACACGTAAAAACAATGCCCGTGTCGTAGTTTTTCTCTTGGCGCTAGTGTTTCGACGCTGTTTTGAAAATGGGTCTTTGTTAAGTGCTTGCTGGGCTGCTGGTGTCTTCAATCGGTGTCAAAGCTGATATACTCGGGGAGGTCTGTGCCATGCTTACGATTCGGACACACGGAAGTACCAGAAAATGAGCGTGCTCTTATTAAGCGTAGTGACAAAAGTGCGTGTTAGTAGGTTACATCACTTGACTCAGGAGCCAGCAAAAAATGACAGCAACAAGACGCAGACCAGCCCACAGATTTTATCTGTGTGGTTTTTTGTTGTCCTATTTATCGTTTTTTTGTAGGTAGATGACATTGTCGTGCATTTATCTGAGTACACGTGCTTATCTGCTTGCTCGCCGGACAATTATGGCTTGAAAACGGCTTGGTGGTCGAAAATGAACATGTTGTTGCTATTAGCACTCTGTCTTTTCAGTCTATTCTTTTCTGTGTTCGTTTTTTCGCCTCGCACTACATAAGTTTCTTTCAAATGTTTCACCAACAAGCCCATATCGCCACTCTTGCGTCAGGCAGCTTGAGGGGTACCTGGCCGACTCATACACTGAGCAGTTACTGCGGATGAAACAGAAGTATCCCAAATACATGATGCATGAACAAGACAGTAGCATGATTAAACTAGCGCGGTATGAAATAGTGACCCAGGGTATTGTGCAAACATTTCAAATACTAATAAATGTTAGCCGTCGTATTGAAGACAGTCAAAAAAACAGATGAACCTATGGCCGCAAAAACATTCATACTGTAATCTCACGTAGGCTTTTCAGCGACAAGGTGGGTCCATAAAGCTAATCTATTTATAGTAGTCGTATATTACAGTTTATTAAATTACAGTGGATCTCGTCGATTTAATATAGTCGTTAAACAAAACTGTACCATTTGCCCACAATATATACTTCTGTTTACGTTGAAAGTCCAAGGTTTAAATTTGGGAAGTTCATAAAAATAATTAGATTGCTGTATGAATGGCAGTTGTTACAAGTAGTTACAGTTCTTTTTTTTTATTCTATGCATACGACAGAGCCTATTGACTAACTCAATCGGACATACGCCACCAAAGTACTATAGTTCTGCCGTCGGTCGTTTGGTTTCGCATGGTAGGCAAAATTCGCTGCGCCTACCGCAGGTGCTGCTGTGTTTTCGCTGGTGCGTGTGCTGTTTGCCTTCTTACAAAGACGAAATAACGATGTACTGGCGAGCTGTGACGTTATTTGTGAAAGAAGACGCAATGAAGTCGGGCAAGGTTTTTCTATTTTTCAGTTTTATATTAACAAAAACCGTCGCATTAGACCCGCATCTGCCAAACGCGGGAACATTCTTTCGACGCCACTTCATCAGTAATGTTTTAGAGTGGCTTATCCAGAAAAAAAGATTAGCACTTTGAGGTGTTATCATAGGCCGTATAGTTAATTGACAAGACTGATGTTTGGGCTAGTTGGTGATTAGGAATTAACATATTGGCACAACGCAAGACTGCGAGTAGTTATCGCGTAACTACGGAAGAAGAGATAAGGATAGAAAAAAGAGCACTGACTTCAATTGAAATCTTATTAGCGGGAATGCTAGAAATATATTACCTGTGCCAGAAAGAAGCACATCGCCGCACAACCACACAACCTGTTGCATTGCAGCCACTTAATCAATATTTCGCATTTCTGATAGAGGCAGAAATGGTGTAGGCCAGTGTGCTCAAATTTAGGTGCACGTTCATGAACCCCAGGTGGTCAAACTTTCCGCAGCCCTCCACTATGGCGTCTTTCATAATCTTATGGTGGTTTTGGAATGCGAAACCTTACATATCAATAAGAAATGAATAAATAAATAAATAAATAAATAAATATTTTATTAGGTGGGTGCAGCAACACACCTCAGTGCAAACTCACAATCTATTTCGCCAAAGCCAGATACTTGAGGTATTTTAATTCAGTGCAACCGAAGGCATGCCTATACCAATATCACCAAGCTTTTGCATTTGATCGGCCTCCATAACTTCTCGTGGTAGCTACTTACGATGTTTTGCGACAGCGGAACACTTTTGGAATTCCGGTATGCAACCACAATCTCTACAATGAATTCTCAGATGGCCTAAACACCTGTGTTTACATGGTGATGATGCTCCTTTAAACGCTCATTAGGGCGTGTGCCCATTTGTAAAACATACATTTAGCCGCATGACAACAGGATCAAGTAAACGACAGCCGTCACACATGCGCTCTTTTCCGTCCTTGTCTCTTCTGGTATAGCTACGCTGTAACTACTCGTAGTCTTTCACTGTGAAAATATGGGAAATTAGGTATTTTTCTTTAAAACGCCGTGCAGGCGTATGGAACACGTTTACCTCAAAGCACATTCTGTATAGCATTGCAATAATTGAAACATTCTTAGCGGTTGTCTTTGTTGATATAACTGCAAAAGTCTCAGACGCGATATTGTAATACTCGCGCGAACTAAAGGTGTCACTCCGTTATCAAGCCAACGACCAAGCATGTGTTTCTTTCTGCGTGGGTACGGCTCAATTAGGTAGCCGCGAACGAAAGGATGACTTAGACTATGCGTTTTCTGATTATAAGCGACGGCGATGACATACCTGACAAATGTGTAGGAGGCAGAGCTGTTTTGGCTGTGGTGCGCTTCACGATATTTCCACGGCTGTGTGAATTGACAGAAAAACATCACTTGAGAACCTTCCCGAGTCTCTGTGCGGATACGCAATGCCTGGCATCGGCTTGAGCGTACGAATTGAGCCGTGACATGATAGGCACGTAAACGTACTGTCCGCAGCATGTTGTTGACGCATTATTGCAAGCGTATTTCGAATGAAAGTGTCACCGAGGTCTCCCTTGTTGTTTGCATGGTTACCTTCTTCAGCACATTTCTTATATGCGATGATTTACCGTAACGATCGTGGCTATATATTTTGACATGGCGCATTTGTATATTGTAGCTTCGAGCCTCTTGCTGAACTGGGTCAGTCCTTGCATTAGTACAAATTAAAATGTTGGCTTGCATTAGTAAAAAAGAAGGCTGCGGAAACGGCGATGGCATTTCGCAAATTAGCTACTTTCCGCTCATATATTCAATCAAAATTCCTTCACAGTCACTGCAACTTCTTTTAATTCGGCTGCTACTTGCAAACATGCGAAAGGCAGCCCGACACGCCGATTTCCAAGGCAGCTTGTGCACCTGTTGCTGTAACGTGACCATATAAAGTGGTGGCGCACTTATAATTCAGACGACGGCGTGGAGGCAACGCGCCCTGACCTACCTTATTTATAAACGTGTACTAAGTCTATATGTGTACATAGACTCGAGTTTTATGGTACTAAGGTTCGTGAACAAAGGAGCAGTCTGCCAAAGATATGATATTTTTGGAAAAACGCGTATGGCTTTTTTTGTTGGGAAATGAATCGGTGAACGTTTTCGGCTAAATTCGTGTCCCACATCGAATTTCCGTAATGAACGAAAGGAAGACACTGTAAGATGTGGTGGGTATTTCACGTTCATTGCAGCAAGTGTGATTGCGCTGATGATACTTGAGGGAATTTCAGCGCTGAGAGTGGTGCATTTCATAATATCGATTTATAATAAATTCACCATTGTCATAAAAGGTGGAAGGAAACTCACGCGCCAAAAAATTGAGACCAAAAGTATCAGATAGATTCTGATAAAAAATGTGTTTGAAAGCAACAGACGGATCTGTATTTCAAAAAATTGTGTTAACTACGTTTTCTCTTATGATTTAAACTTTTTCTCCTGTGCCGGCGTCGTGTTTGGTCAATAGTGCCCTCATGTTTTCTGCGTTTCGTGTCTCAACAAAAAGGAGAACATTAGTATCTATGTGTCTAATCTTTTTTTTATGTCTTTGACTGGTTCTGCGCTTTATTTTAGGGCAGGAGGAGAATAGATGAATAGTGTGCCACAAAGGGAAAAAATGGTGGTAAGGGTTTCGAGAATACCAAGTGTACATAAAGGAGCTACTGTACGAAGGTCTTACATTTTTCTCAAACTGCAGTACATATAGTAGAATATCGTGATACACAGCTCGATAAGCCGACAATAATGTTTGCGTGTGCACCTGCATTCCTATTGTTTGTCTTCATTCGTCTTATATAGTAGATTGATCATACTGTGAGCCAAGATGAACGGGCCTAGAAAATAGACCTCGTTGACGTGCAGCGCGTCACCAAAACTGTGCGACCTCATAGCTGAGACTCGCCTGCTGTATCAATAAAAAGATTGCGTCATCTCATTTGTATACAATAACGCCTAAAGCAAGACTGCTACCTATGTATTATTGTGCGAAACTTATTTGTGATTTTCGAAAGATTTTCTTTCAAACAATTAAAAAAAATTTTAATTTGGAGGATGTATATTTTCAGATCTTTTATCTTCTGACGACTACAGCCCGATGGAGTGTAAGTATACTCTAGCGTTTACGTCAGCAAGCTTTGTTCTTTTTTGAGGAGGGGTCACTACATGATCATGTAATATATCACTATTGGCTTGCTGTCTGAAACTACGTAGAACTTTCATTATTCTCTAGTGCGGCGCCATTGTTCATACAAAATACGGGTGTGTTACCGCGTATGATTGCTGGCGAGTGTTTCCAGGTCTCGTATAAAACAGTGAAAGACTCGGATGTGGTGAGCGTTTCTGATTGTCCTTCTACTTACAAAGTACTGTTTATCCTACACCGCTATTTTCCGTCAGTGCAAATTGATTGTGCAGGCTGGTGCCCTAAAAATTCAAGCTTGATGTTGTCGCACATGAATCAGGTCTATATGTGTACAAAGATTTAATTTTAATGGTACTCAGCTTTATGAACAAAAGAGCAGTCTGGCAGAGATATAGCACCTTTGGAAAACCTCACATATCTTGACACTTTTCCTGACAAACGGCTTTTAGTTGAGCCATAAGTCAATAATGTTAGTCATCAAAACTATTTCTTTTGCTTGGGTTGTGAAGTAAGCAATATACGAACATCTATCTACACTCTAAGGCAAAATTACCCGTTAAAGAAGTGACGAAGCCCAATCGGCGCATGCGACTAACGGATAGACCATTGAGGAGCAACCACAGAGGGAAGCGAGGCGCGCGAAACCAAAGGATGAACCGCCCGTGGAGACGTTGAATTCACAACTCGAACGTCTAGGGCGGGGCTTGTGCACTGGCAGTTTCGGCTACGTCACGCGTCACACGTGCAGCTGTACTTTTGTTTTGCTTTTGTCGAACTAGGCTGCTCTGTGCAAACCACAGCGAAAACCCCTGTTCTGTGAAAAAATTGCACATGATCGATGCGTCATCCCACGTCTGACATGGTGTAGAATTTATCGCATTGCTTTTTGCCAGTTATTCTCCATCGTGAAGGTCCCTGCGATCAATGTGAAGGAACCACAGCTAGATGAGATGAGGGGAGTTTGGTGTTCGGCAAGTTTTCACGCTCGAGTGTCGCTATCAACAACTGGTTCTCGTCGGTGCAGATTTTGGAGTATTGATTATTTATTTTGCCAAAGCTGAAAAACTCACCCAGCCGCAGCAGTGGAAACAAACAAAACGGCTTGACTAAAACTAAATAGAATGGAAGGAGATTAGCAGAATATTAAATGTAACGATGTAATTCGATATTATAGTTTGTTCGCATTGCTCTTGATGTATTTTCTATGGTTAATCCTGCCGTCAACTGCTTTATACTTGCGCTAGGCAGAAAAGGCATTGCAAAACAGTGCTGCAATCTTGCAAAATGGGGTTATATTTTCAGAATGCGATTGAGCAGGTGTTGAAGCCTTCTGCTGATTGCTGCACTCATTGGCTATGTGCAGTAATTGATTGATTACGGGGTTTAACCCGCCGGAACTACACATGCTATGAGGCGTGTGCTGTAGTGGGAGTGCTCCGGATTAATTTCGCCTAACTGGAGATCGTTATTGTGCGCCGAAACCTCGAACACACTGGAGTTTTCACTTTTTGCCTCCATCAGAAAACCGGCCGCCGTGGCCGGGAATCTAACGCTTGTCCTTGGGTTCTTATGTGCAGTAATATATATAGCATGAAAACTACATTTTGATCTCTCAATGCACCTCCACATAAAAAAAAAATCTCACATGCGCTTCTTGAAGCTTAGCGCCTGCTATATTGCTCGCCGATTTCAACTGGGGTATCCCCACATACTTTTGCTTGCACCAGTCTGTGTTCTTATGGAGACTAAAAGTTAAAGGAATAGGCAAGTCGCACCTATGTTTTGCCGGATCACCAGTCTATGTTCTTACTGGAACTAAAAGCAATATGATTGGACAAGTCACACCTATGTTTTGCCGGATGTGAAACTAGATAAATCGGAAGGATGGTATGTTATAGAAATTGCTCACCTTTGTGCTGGGCAAGTGCTGAATAAAATTGACGTCAACAACAATGCTGCCATCTTCTGTGTTTCGCAAACAAATAAATAGACGGCATAATTGCAGCACAACTGACATTTACTTACATGACACACATTCTCCTGCATACATATTCTTTTTCTTGCCATGGAGTTTCCAAGTGTGCTGGATGTTCAGAATAAAGTTGACTGAGCTCCATAAAGCTATTCACACAATAAGGCCATTTAACAATAAACCAAATACGTAAATCATTGCACTAGAACAATTTTCTCAAGCAAGGGAGAGCTTAAAAATACACAAAAAAAACTAATACACAAAATATTGCACTGAAACAGTATTCCTAAAGGTGAGCTTAATAATACACCAAATACATATATATTGCACTGGAACAATATTCTGAAACAAAGAAGAGCAATTGTGCAAGTGCAATAAACTGACAAGGACAAAAAGAAAAAAAATAATATCTACACTCGCACAAATATACTTTGTGGTTATTGCACTGCACTATGGAAATAATAATGCAGGTACATTTATAAGAAAGACATGAGTATGTAGCCATTACGATTTATAGAAGTCATGAAATTTCATGGCACCCAAGAAATATTGCGAAACCAAGGATAGAGATGGCACAAGTGCAGTAAACTAAGAAATTCAAGAGATGTGCCTTGTTTATACAAACAAAAGCGTTCTATTTGTGGTGAACTTTGCGCTACAAAAGTGCTTAGACATAAATACCTTTGAAATATTTTTTGCCATTCTATTGAATTCAAGAATTTTGGCTCAAGCTACCTTCTCAGAAATTAGCAACGCAGGCTTCGCTTTTGCAGAGGCTTTAAGGACGAACAATTTTTTGTTGGGGAGCCCCTAACCTGCAGGCCAGAAGACTGTGGCACAGCCTTTACATAACACTAAAACTGGCCTTAAGGAAAGTCTTTGAACTACGAAATGCTTGAACATCATCACAGTAATGAAGTGACATTTTTCCCACTGTGCAACAAATTTTTTACGCAGTGTCGAGACACCTGCATGCATTACAATTGTTTGTGTAATTGCAGGCTCGGAAAGCACTTCTGCAGAGATGAAATCATTGTCGCCATGTTCAATATGTGCGTTCATACCTGAAGAGTGCAATGTTACCTGTGGCCCCTTAAGGTGCCCTTGCGGCAAGGAAAGAAAGGACCACCATTCAATGTGGTCAAAACAGCACAGAAGTGCTTGCACGGATATTTGCTCTTTGCAAAATCAAAGAAAGTACACGATGGTGTGTTGAAATCAACTGTGTCTTTTTCCTCAGTGTTCTTTTCAGAGCGAACAGCAAATGTACCTCTAACGCCGAGCTTGTCTATGTCGTCATTGGTATATTCAACTGCATTCATATGCCGTCTAAACATGTGATTGACAAAACTGTGCGGCCTGCCATGTAGATATGTGGGAACATTTTCATTCCACAGTCTATACATTGCCGACTGTTGCATTCTTGCTTGACGATGTCTTTTTTTTCATTCTAAGGTAGATAGGTAAACACAAGAACACTTATCAGAGAATCCAGTGATCGTTTCCCACTATAGCACTATTAGCGTGTTGTGCTTTCAGCACTTTGTTTTGCGCCTCTATGCCATTGTCCGTGCTCAAAACCACAACAAAATCTAAACAGTAGTAGGCCATCCAGAGCTCTTTGACAGGCAGCTACATAGTTTTAAAATAATTCTGAAGGTTCTCATTCTTCCCATGAACAGAACTGAGAATCAATCAATCAATCAATCAATCAATCAATGTTTCTTTATTAGCATCAGAAATGTACATTTTGCAGGAGGAGTATGCAGGAGGAGGTTCCAAGGTAGTAAACCGCAGGAGGGACCTCAAGAAGATCTTCTTATCTTTTTCAAAGATCTCATCACTTTGACAGTTGGCAATCTGCTTCGTCAGATGCAGGATGACACTTGGATGTTCAACATTATTCCCTTTTCGACGAAGCCATCTATTCCAGGATTGAAGTCTATGACCGTCACATAAAGATATGTTACTGCTGGGAAATGCCTCTCAATTGCACTTATTTCAGCTTGACTTGAATCTACCTTGAATTACTGAGTAGAAATGTCAGACGACCATTCTTTACAAATGTTCAAGGCCTCTGCAATACAATTTGCTGTTTCAAACTGCACAGTAAAGACTCCAACCGTCGTGTACCCCACTGGAGTTTTCACAACCAGCAAAAACAACGGTAGAGCATAGTCACTCGTTTTAGGTGTCGCATACAGACAGACAACGGAAGCACCATATTTGGCAAATATCTGTTTCCTGAATTTTGTTTGAAAACAAAAAAGAAGTGTCTGTTTGCACTCACTGGCCTTCATGTCCTCTACATTGTCATTGATGACACTAGCTTCTGCACAGCCCCCTGCTGCATATGGCAGATAAAACGTGTGTGTCTCTGGTTGCTCTGTCCTAAGCTGCTCCATTAGTACAGCCATATTTTCTTGGTCAATCATGCTGAACTTGCCTTCCGTTGATTGTTAATGTCTGCATGAGTTGGGAAGTATGCCCTGCTACTACCATTTGGCTTTTTTTGGCAAAAAGTACGTTGTGGACATAGTACCGGAGACATTTATCCATGTCAGACACAGATGTGATGCCCTCTCTCACAAGGTCGTGGATGCGCAGGACAACATCTTTGTCAATAGTTTGACTAAATGCTTCAATTTCACCAAATGCATGATTCCTGTGTGCACAGAAGTCATAAATCGCGACATTTACTCTTTTATCAGAAGCAATATCGTGCTCACACTGAAGAGCTTCACCCAGTTCCTTCGCTTTGCTGGCGTTGAAGCTATTTTTCTTTATCCGACCGCAGGGCTGGGGCAGCTCAACTTACGAAAAAGTTTCTGAATTTCAAATACAGATCTGCCACATTTGGACATAAGAGAGGTATTTATGTCAGCTTATAGATATGTGTATTTGCACTGTGCAAAAAAAAACTAACTATAAATCCCTACCTTGTGTTCCTGGTACAGTTTTATGTACTTCAAGTTCATTGTGGCTTTACAGCCTTTCTTTTCTGTGCCCTGAAGCAGCAGCCTCTTCTTTTTGATGCCTTGCCAGTGTGCAGCTGGTTCATCCTGCAAAAGGTAAACAAAATAAATTTTGATAGTGGAGGTCCAAAGGCTTATGTTTGAGTTATATTTTTTATTCACCTATTTATGGTGAACACTAAAGACTGGGACAATAGAAGCCATGGTGGCGCTCTTCTTCATTATCATGCTTCCTGTTTTCACCTTCTACTTGACTGCCAGATATTCATGACTGGTTACATTGGCAGTTAATTTGGTCAAAGCCAAGATTTAACAGGAAACCTAAATATCAAATTTCTCAGTTTTTCGTATTTCAAGCTACATACCTGGTGCTTGGCATTAGACGTCTTGTTATACTCGTCCCCAAAGATACATTGCTTTGTTGTGTCTCCCGTTACCCGGAAGGGCACTAGGTCCACATAAATTGGAACACCTCCGTTCGCGCTGTTGAACACAATGTTGCCTGCGAAGAAAAACACACATGAGCACGCACTTTCTTTTATTAAATACTACACTGTGAGCAGCACCCCGCACTTCACTGCTTCTGGCTTATAAACCACGTTATAAACGTCCGCTGCATGGTTAATGCTATTCTGGTTTCACGCACGAGTCAACGGCAGTACTTTGACCTTTGATCGTGTACTACATCAATACTTGTTCAGAGAAAAGTGTCTAATTCCTTTGTTTCTGCAGCACAATGAAAACTCGCGCCATCTCCAAGCACAGTGAGCCGAGCTGCGGACATTGAATTGGCCTCCAAGCTGTAATACTTCTATTACTCGGGGATTTACAGCCCCCCGCCCTCAATACACTCCAACATTCGAAATTCTGGATAAGCTTAATAACAACTGAAGTCTTTGCAAGACATGAATTTAGGCGCGTTCGTAAATCGCACCCTGCGCAGACTAGATGTCAGAAAGAAGAGACAATGAGGTCCTACATTTTACGCATTCATATCATTAGTGAGACAAGGACGAACAAAAATTAACTGAAATTAGAATAAACCACATCGTAGCAGTGATTGGCCCGAACTATGATGTGACAGCTGTGACAGCATTATGTATCACCACCTTTACCGATGTTCGCTCGCCAGGTTTCCTTGGAGACGTACGCACAGAAAAATTTACGTTGGCAGCAGCGAGGGATCTTTCCAGTTGCTTGACGTCGTCTTCCGTCGTTAGGTACCCAGACCAAACACCGTCTTGAAGTTTCAAATCCTGCAGGTGCCCCCTAAGAATAGGCACCTGCACATCAGTGACGTTGCTCACTGTTTCGATAAGACTTCGCTCATTGCATCGAGTCAACGCATCGAGTGTTACAACGCACGTGAATATGCGGCTGGACTGAACGGTGAACGACAGAGCAGGGAGTCAACTAACCGCGCTACCACGCCAACCACGCGCTCCTCTCACGCGCCGTGCTCACCGGCCGCACACGTTACGCGTGACGTATACGAAGCTGCCGGTCCACAAGCCGCGCCCTAGACGTCCGAGTTGTAAATTTAACGTCTCCCAACCGCCCGAGCATTGCAGGCAGCGCGAAAAGCGTTGCCAAGGTGACCAGACTCCCCTGTTCTCCTCTGCTTGCTCAGTCTTTAGCCGTATTTTGGCGGCGACTGTTCGCTTTGCGTCGCGGTCGAAGTGCTCGAACACGGTCGCCTGGATTCGACGATCAAAGAATCACGTCGTGGTGCTTTTGTGTACGCTAGGATGAGCGTGGGCTGCTGCTTTAGCATTTCGCTGCACCCAATAGGTCTGGAACAAATCTCGACGCGTCACCACGCTGCGGTGTATAACCCTGGCTTCAAGATAGTTACGACAAACACACGACAGCAAGAGTTCGGAAGGCCACTATGGCGGCCGAGAAAACAACAGGCCTATCTGATATATACTTCAGTCCAACTCAGGGCAGAAAACAGCGCTGGATTTTAAGGCAAGTAAGTTATCATTCTTTATTCTACTCTACTTGTCGCGTGTGCGATACGGATCGCGCTTGCCGGCAACGGGCTCGGTCGTGTTGTATATAGCACGCACGAAATGCATCGCGAAAGTCAGCTTCGGCGCCTGCAGTTCACTTGTGCTTTGCGACCGCCTGGAACATAGTTTCTAGATATACACTAGAGGGAACACTGGTGCTGGTGTCTGCGGGAGCTGCAAAGCACGGCGCTGGAGCGAGCATGAGAATGATGGGTAGCACACATTTGTCTAATCTTCGTACTTCTGGCCTGCTTCTGGCTCCGTTTGCGTTCGTGTGGCTTGGAGCTGTTTTCTCACGAAACGAAAAAATCAGCAAATGTTCACCCGTTGTGCTGCACTACCTTATTTCTTTAAAGTATAGCTTTTTAAATCAGGTCACAAAGTTCAAAAGGGTTTGCTCTATTCTTTAAAACGAAACCGTAACCAGCAATAAACGAAGAAGCAAGTACGATTTGCCGCCTGCGAATACAAAGACTAGGCAAATGTGTGTACTACCCATCATTCCCATGGTCGCTGTACAATCGTAGCGCCAGAGTCCCATTTAGGCATTTGAGGAACTCTATTGCCTGGAAAATGGCCGCCATTGCCGTCGGCCTCCCGCACGCTCACTCGTCGAGTGCTCGCCTGTCTTTGCCGCCGCGTTGAGCTCCGGGTTGACGATATTGGGCTGACACCTCGTCGCTGTGTTGGGAGTCGTCATAAACACGTGGCGGGTTCTCGTAAAGAGCTTGGTTGTAGAATGTCGCGCCCTGCAAGTGCACAAGCACGGGCTAGCGGGGCTTTCGCTAGCACCGGAACTCACTGAAAATTGGTTGACATTACAGTTCGCTTCCCCTTCAGTCGGTCGCAAGCAGCTCAGCGCCATCCGTTGGCCGCGGCGGGGGACTCGCGTTTGCGCGCTGCACTCGCTCGAGTTTCTGGAAAAGGGCCGCATTACTGTCGATTTCCTCGGCGCTAGCTCCAAACCAGCTCGGGCTCTTCCTGGCGTTGGCCAAGCGTACGCTCGCTCTCCTGTTTGAAGTTCGCTGGCAGTAGACACTCCGCGTGCAGCGTCATGCTTGTTCTCGAGTTCGTTTGCTCGAGCTGAACAAGATCGCTCGCTTAGGACTCGCCGACTTGTTGGCGGCACGGTGGTTCGCGGAGCTGTGGCGGCGGCCGCCGCTCCAAAGCTGTTGCGCTACGGCGATCGAAATGAGTTTTGGACGATGTGTGACGTCATGGTGAAATAGTTAGCATGTCATATCTCACGTATGTTCTCATTTCACCTAGCACGTATTTTTCATATGCATTTGTATTCATCCTCTGTCACGTGTGACTCACAATATACATACTTATTGTGCAGCCGTGGGCACACACCATGCTGAAGACTGTGTCGCTGGCGTCTGCGATGCCTGTCATCCATCTCTTTCATCAGAGTAGCTTCAGAAGAACTGTGCGAGATGTGAAGGTAAAGTTATATGTGTGTGATATTTTAACGCTTGTTTTTATATTAACGTGTACGTACTTGTCATATGCGTGCATCTTCATCTTCTGTCACGTGTGTCTAGCTATTTTTACTATATTATTGTACGTGCAGCCGTGGGAACGCAACAGGCAGAAGGCTGTGTGCGCTGGCGTCTGCAATGCCTGTCATCTATCGCTTAAATCGGAGTAGCTCCCCAAGGAGTGATCAAGATTTCACAACGAGACTGGACTTGTACCCTTCACCATGATTCCAATTAAAAGAATGGAGAAACTTCATTCGTATGTAGAAAAGTGAGATTTCGTTGTCTCGCTTTTGTCTTTCATTGTTGCCGTGACTGCGAAAGCAGTTACAAATAGGTGGCTAACTACTTTTTCGCGTGTTCTTTTCAGAGCAATTTTTTGCTCACTGCGCAGATAAACAGGCGAAAAAACTATTAAGTCTGGCGGAAAATAAACAAAAAACAATGTGTGAACTGGGGACAAAAAGTGCATCTGATTATTTGAATGGATCAACCGTTCGTGCAGCAAGGTGCAACTGTGAGTACTAAAGGTTGCCCCGTAAGGTGTAAATGTGGGGATTAACAGTTGCTTTATAAGGTGCGATTGTGAGAACTAAACGTTAGTCCTGTGAGGTGAATTGGGGAAGTAACGGTTACTCACTAAGGTATAAATGTGAGGCTTAGATGTTGGTCCCTTGAGTCCGTCTTTGTGGACTAAATGTTAGACCCGGTGCCGTTGGTCTTTAAAGGGATTAATGGTTGTGGCAGCCCTATTAGTCCCCAAAAGAACGAACCACAAACAATTTTAACACCCTTTGTTTTAGAGTGTACCTTGAAAAAAAAGCACCTATACGTAAACTACGAATGTTGTCTGACACGCAACACTTCATTTCTTTTTTTTTAAACATCCCCTATCTAACGCCAGGTGCGTAAGCCAGAAATGTGCCAGGGCCGTAGCCAGAAATGTTTTGTATAAGGGGCGTAGCCAGAAATGTATTTCGGAGGAAGGGTAAACACAGACTCGCCTGGGAGGGGGGCAGGGATGGCTCTTACATCAGCTTTTTATCAGCTCTTTGTGGGACATCATTATCAGCGGTAGTTTAAACAGACGGCGGACATGTATATCAAGTCATGAGATTTCCCTCTCCCCACGCGTTTGGTTGTGAAGAGAGTAAATAAAAGTACTGTAAAGGTGATTGATTGATATGTGGAGTTGAACGTTCAAAACCACCATATGATTATGAGGGACGCCATAGTGAAGGGATCCAATAATTTAGACCCCCTGTATTTTTTTAACGTGCACCCAAATCTGAGCACATGGGCCTACAGCATTTTCGCTTCCATCGAAAATGCAGCCGCCGCAGCCGGTATTCGATCCCGCCACCTGTGGGTCAGCAGCCGAGTACCTTAGCCCCTAGACTACGGTGGCGTGGCAATACTGTAAGATGTACTCTAAATACAGTGAACGACAGGTGCTGTGAACATTTGGAGCAACAGCCTCTTGCAACAGCATTGAATGAACTTGTCTTCTAAAATGCATTGTTGCAATTATCCACCCGATCAAAGAAGACGTCGTTAACCTTTCTTAAATTTTAGATGACGTATTTCTCAACGGAGCGAAGTTCATTTGACAAGTGAAAGAGGTTTCAGCTTACGATGAGGAATAAGAGGTATATGCAGTGTGTTTTTGTACACTGATAATTCTATTTTCGTTTTGCTTACTTTGCTGAGCAAACTTCTGACTGTCGATGTCTGTGACTGCATGCATATGGGAATGACTTTTATACTATTCTCTTATTTGAAGCCACCCTGACGCAGTGGTTGTTCTTAGTGAACATTTTTTTACTTTACGAAGTGCATTAAGGCATGCTGGCGATACGCAATAGGTAATTTTTTGTAAGATATGCTGCATGTTGACAACACCATTTTACACACACTATTTTTCAGGCAATATTTCAGTTGCTACGTACGTTCAAAGTAGTAAATATTGGTCGCTCAGACTGCGCCATGGTGATTTCTTGCTACTGCGATTATCACCCCGTTTGTTCAGTCCCAAGAGTTGATGGTGAGGCTTCCCGTAAACCCCTACCAGGCCTCCTAGATTGGGATCACGGTAACTTTTCTTGGGCATGGACTTTCGGTGACGGCGTGACTTCCTAGTCTTTGACACTGGGTCACTGCCTTTGCTTGTGAAACCAGTGAAAAAACTTTTTTGGAAATGCACAGAAAGTAGCTTTCATGCTTCACAAGCACTTTTATCCTGTATACATGCATCACAATCCAATATAAAACATTTAAGTAATATTGTGTGGTACAAGCGTCCATTGCCAACGAGTGTCAGAATATGTGTTGTTGTTGTTGTTGTTTTCCTATTGTAAGTGGCGCATACCCACTGTGGGGGATTGGCCAAGAATCGAGTGGTTTCAAAATTTACTGTTCAGATTTTGAATGATGGAGGTTTAACAGAAAGATTACCGATAGCCTAGGAAAGTGTGTTGCTTAATGTAATGCATGCAAATATTTACATAAACGAATTTATTCTTAGAATAGAGCAATAACATGATTTTATACGTATATAATTATGTGGACCTATGAGAATAATGAAACTGGTTAATCAGTCAACCTATTAGTTTCGTCAATATAGTCCCGGACGGCCGCGCATACTGTCGCATTAGAGAAACCAGAAATGGAAGCTCCAAAAGACAAAATGACAGGCAGAGATAAATTCATACCAATACCACGTAAAGGTATTTCTAATAGGGTTTTTCGTAATGTGTTAAACCGCCTGCAGGTCAAAAAGAAATGGTCTATTGTTTCCAGTTCATCACAGAATGCACACGGTGGCGAAGGTGCCTGAGCAGACCTGTGTTTATAGAAATTTAGATATGGTACCCGGCAACGCAGCCTTGTGATAGCTACTTCTTTTTTTCGAGTGCGGCAAAAGTCTCTTTTCCAGGGATATAATAAATGGTGATATTCTGTAGAGTTTGTTAGTGCTGAACCTTTAAAGACTTGCATAAGCGTACGTCTGCGGAATCGAGCAGCAGTCACATAAGCGGATGATGGACAGAGTGGTAGAATTGGTTCGCTGATTGACGACTTAGCTAAGGAATCAGCTATTTCATTTAGAAACAAACCTTTATGTCCAGGCACCCAAACTAATCGTACTTTTCTCAAATGCGCAGGTACTAGAGCACGGAACGCCTTTGTTACTTGATTATCAGCACCAACAGAAAGTGCCGCACAGAGAGATAGAGAATCTGTTATTATGGCAGCTGATGTAATTGCTGTATCTAACTTGCGTAAGGCGAGCACCACTGTCAGAAACTCAGCCACAAAAACGGGTATGAAATCGGGTAGTCGAAGGGAATAAATCCAATTTAAAATCAGGCTGAAAATACGAACCCCTCACTTTTCGTCGTATTGCGATGCGTCTGTAGCAATAATAACGTTCGTTGTAATACGGCGCAGGTGATCTTGTAGTAAACCATCCAAAATATTATGGGGAAGTAATTTGGCATTATTAGGAAAAATGTCGTCGAATTGAATTTCCACCGGGGCTAAATTATCACGAATCGGCATGATGTCGCTTATACGTACGTTTAGAGGCCATATGTGGTTATCATAATGGATCCATGGTTTAAAGCCACTACCCACTACAAGAGGCTCACACGCTACTTCCAATATTCTTTTGAGGACACATACAGTGGTTGTGTAGTAAACTCGAAAAAGTTTCATGCATCAAGTGTTTGAATTATGCACTAGGAACACGATGTTGCTGTCGCGTTCAACTCATAGAGCATCGTTTAATTTTTCATGTTGTTCAAGCAATTATCATCTCCATGTACCTTGTGCGTGCGCTGCATAGTCGTAGTAGTAGTAGAAGAAGAAGATCATCTTTATTGGTGTGCGAACGGTCATCGCTTGCTGGGAACATTTTGCGAATGCCTTCAATGCTCTGAATTCAGTCATGGGTAAGAACACTTCTAATTTTCTAGCGTTCCGTAATACTCACAACGAGTAAGCATAATAACAGAATGCAGGTAGTACAATAGTGGTTTCTCTACAAGTACCGATGACCCAGCATGACTCAGAGCAATTGTGCCATGTATGTTGCCTTCGAGCCAGCTATTGAAAAAGGATGAATAAAAAAGGTGATAATTCTGCAAATTTTGGGTTGTGGCTTTGATGACTAACTCTTAGTGATTGTGCCTTAAAAAGCCTGTTTCGTTTGAACACTCATTATCAACACATAGCTTGCGTGTAGCAAATAGGCAGTGAAAAGCAACCTTTAGTGTGGGGGTTTCTTGTAGCCCAGACACTTCTCCATTACCTTCCGGCGAGTCGGTATACATCAGCGTTTACGTATATTACGAGTAGAACTAGCTACGTTACTGTACTGCAAGACACAAGCGCAGTAGTAGATATCGGTGCTCCTGCGGTCATTGCGCGTCATTCTCAGCCAGCCATGCACATTATTTTCTTGTGGAAAGAATATGTAGCTAAGCATTTTTCACTCGCTTTTAGTAAAAATTGCACATGTGTTCTGAAAGTGATCACCATCCTACTAGAGCTTCGATATAGACCACTACAAGGATGTTCTTTACAATTTCAAATAAAAAGCTGACTTGTTTTGTCCAAGTTAGGGTTTCTACAGTCAACCGAAAAGTATTGCGGAACACGCCAGTGCGTGTCAAACTGTCTGTCTGCGCCACCTAGTGGTGAGCCATCTACCACCGCCCGCAGTGCTAGGCTGTGAACAGTCTTCCTAACATTAACTACTCTTGTCTTTCAAATTTCTACAGCCGCGTAGTGCATTGTTAGTTGCAAGTTTTCATGCGAAGCGCTTATGCGCACTGCGACCATAAAACACAGAGTTTAAACGAATGATGAACGCTATTGCGGCGTGACTTTAACGCTACTCTGTTGGCTAGGTGTCACTTCATAATACAGCTTGCGACTCCAAAAAAGTTAAGCCTATAAACTGTTCTCCAGGCAGAAGGACGCATGCGAAGATGCTAAAAAGCGTGCCGTTATGAAAAAAAAAAGAAGTGAAAGGTGAAAATTAATGGTGCTAAATCAGAAAACAGACAGTTCATAGATAAATAGAGTGATGAGTACCGTATGCTACGGTGCTGTCGATCACCGTTGACGTAGCGGAAGTGTCACAAAGAGGTTTGTGGCCATGCGCTGCCATAGCCCGCACAGCTCGTGGTAGACTGTACAACACCAGAAACCTATCAGTAATTTTCCTTATTATCACCGAAGTACCTCGGTGGGCTGGTCGGTAATTATATTGTTTAAACTGCGCCTTTCTTCAAGGTAAGACACATTTATAGTTAGTATGCACTGCTAAAGCACTCGAAGAAGACACAATTGGAGTAAGAATACACGTGATTTACTTCATGTTATCTTCTTCACGTATTGCAATACCCGACCAGATTAGAAGCTTTAGAAAGTATTTGCTTTTTCATACTGAAACAGAATCCTTATATTCATATTTGTGTGTCCTTCTTGAAACATAGCAGACTATGCATATTTTTCTTACGGCCATACCTTGAAACTCCTTGCGTAACTGAAAAAGGCAGTTATGTGCGCGTTTACATGGCGCAGTAAGTAACTCCATGCTGTCGATTGCTCTACAACACATACAACAACGTCAGAATCATCACATTGCCGACTCTCTCTTTCTCTATATTAGCAACCATCAATTTATTTAGCCTAGAAATGTGATTTGTAGAAACATTCATTGAAATTGAGTTTAGTGTACAGCTAATGATGTAAGGATTTCGGATGCTGCAAACTAATTTGGTTGTCAAGAAGTGCTTCTATATAAAGGTGTACTGCTGCCAATGCACTATAATGCCGCAATGTTAGAAGCAAAACGGTTAGTAGCGTAGCTGGGCGCTGCGCTGCAAATATCGACAAAAGGTGACAGTCTTCTGCTGGCCTTTTTTGGTGCACAGCGTCGCGTTTTCAGTCCAGCCTAGCACGACGTTCTTTAAAATTACGTATCTACGTATAATCTGTTAAAAGAACACGTCGCCTATTACCTACGTATTGCTTTTGCACCTTATACGTGCCTAACAGCTCCGTTTTCATCGACAATGTTCGCAAGCAGGAATCCAGCCGCCAGTTGAAGATGACTGGGCATTCAGCAAGTGCCTAATCTTTGGCCGGGTGGGTGAACTATGTGACAGACAGACAGACAGACAGACAGACAGACAGACAGACAGACAGACAGACAGACAGACAGACCAAGATATCTGCGTTCAATATGCCAAGAAAGACTATCGTCTTTGAAACCACGAGGCCTTCGAACGTCTCATATTCATTAGAGTAGCTTTTGCCGCCCTTAAACTTTTTGTAGTGAGCTATGTTGCTCCCGTGCTCTGTTTGGCTCCAAACTGAAGCTAAAATATTTAGGATATAACAATTAGCGCAGTATACCTAATGGCATTGATATCAGGTAGTCGCCATATATACTTTGTTTATATTAACAATAAATAATTGTACATAGTGTGTAAATCATAAGCATCGCAGAAATAAGCATCGCATAAGCATCGCAGAAAATAGATTTGGGGAAAAAAGTAGACATTTGTTGTAAAAACAGTGCGGAAACACGTAAAAACAATGGCCTTGTCATTGTTTTTCTCTTGGCACTTGTGTTTGGACGCTGTTTTGAAAATAGGTCTTTATAAAGTGCTTGTAGGGCTACTGGTGTCTTCAATCGGTATTGCAGCTGATATACTCGAAGAGGTCTGTACCATGCTTACGTTTCGGACACACGGAAGTACCAGAAAGTGAGCGTCCTCATACTATACTTAGCGACAAAAGTGTTTGTTACTAGGTTGCATCACTTAACTCAGAAGCCAGCAAAAATATTCAGCAACCAGACGCAGCCCAGCCCCCACGCATGATGAAGGCGAGGTGGCAGTGATGAATCAGACATTGAAAACTTGCTTTCATTCCGTAGCATTGTAAACGTCGTAAGGGGTTAGTGGCGGAGGCCGCCTAGTCTAGCCACGTTCGTGATGACGTGTCTACACTCTTGATGCAATGTGTGCAACGAACGGGGACATGTCCCTGCGATGCGTCTGAATGTCGTGACTATAAGATGTTCCACACGAATGCCGTGAGGCTGCGGTGGCATTGCTTTCAGCCCACGACAAAAAAAGTACGAAAGAATAAGTAACACAGGCGCATATTAGGAGAGACGCGGCACGTCCACCAGTCTCGACGCGAACTCGCACTCAGGTGCACGTGTGACGCAATCAGTCGTGTTAAAACTTTTTTGTTAAAAACTTTTTAACAGAGTATTGTCGCGTTTCATTTAGAACCAACGGTTCTCATTTTAAAGCGAGTGCTTGCACTGGCACTGAAAACCTATACCCTTTGAAAGAAGAAAATTGAGAACGTGCTTCATTGTGCACCATCCATTGCGTACAGGTTAGCCATTCTATGTAGCACAAGTTATAAATGACCTAGTGGGGGCATGTAAACTATTGCATGAAAAAAAGACAATATAAATAGGGTAAAAGTTGAAGTTCAATTTAGTTTATTTTGCAATGAGGTAGTGAACAAATCACGCAAAAAAAAAACTGCGTCAGGCACCTGGCCAACTCATACACTGAGCAGTTACTGCGGCTGAAACAGAAGCATGCCAAATACATGATGCATGAACAAGACAGTAGAATGAGTAAACTAGCGCGGTAAGAAATAGTGAACCATGGTATTGTGTAAACATTTCAAATACCAGGAAATGTTAGCCGTCGTACTGAAGACAGCAAAAAAAAAAAAACAGATGAACCTCTGGCCGCAAAAACAATCATACTGTAATCTCACGTAAGCTTTTCAGCGACAGAGGGGGTCTATAAGTCTAATCTATTCATAGTAGTCGTATATTACAATTTATTATATTACAGTGGATCTCGTTGAATTATTATAGTCGGTAAACAAAACTGTAGCATTTGCCCACAATATGTGTCTTTGTTGACAGTCCAAGGTTTTAAGTTGGGAAATAATTATGTTGCTTTATGAACGGCAGTTGATACAAATATTTGCCGTTATTCTTTTTTTTCATTCTATGCATGCGACAGAGCCTATTGACTAATTCCATCGGACATGCGTCACCAAAATACCGTAGCGCTGTTGTCGGCCGTTCGGTTTCGCATGGTAGGCGTAATTCTCTGTGCCTACCGCAGGTGCTGCTGTGTTTTCGCTGGTGCGTGCGCTGTTAGTCGTCATACAAAGACGAAGGAATGGTGTGCTGGAGAGCTGTCACGTTATTTGAGAGACAAGACGCAAAAAAGTCGCGCTAGTTTTTTTTTATTTTTCAGTTTTCTGTTAACAAAAACTGTCGCATATGACCCGCATACGAAAAAAACACGGGAACTTGCCTTGGACGCCACTTCATCAGTAACGTTTCAGAGCGGTTTATCCAGAAAAAAGTATTAGCTCTCCGAGGCGTTATCATAGGCCGTATAGTTACTTGATAAGACTGATGCTTGGTGTGATCAGTGAAGAAAACGATGACAACGACGGAAGTGCGGGGCAAGGCGCGTGGGATTTTGAGCCAACTGTGCGCGTGAGGTCAGCCAATCAGCTGATGACCTGTGGTGGCCCATAGAGGTGGCGTGCCACGATTGGGCCACGTGTGACCATTACGTGGCGGTAAGCTTTGTGGCCTGGGATGAGCCGAAGCAGCGGCAGACGAAAGACAGCGAGCCGAAGCGTCGGACGCAGGCGATCCAGGTTCCGGCCGGGGAACGCGGCTGTCCACGCTACTGCCATCCAACTACCTGCTGGGGTGGCGTTGCCGGCACGAGCACTGCCTCTCGGGGTGCGGCCTGGCCTGCTGTTCTCTTCCTTGCCGAGGGCATCGCGGATCTCGGCGAGGCGTCTCCGTGGTCAGACGTTCGGCACAGCAACGGACGTGGCCTGGCTAATGGTCATGGTTGCGCCGAGCATCGCGTCTCGACGCAAGCTGTTCGCTGGACGGGCTGGCCGTTTCCCGCATGAAGCATCGCGTCTCCGATGCGGGTTGACTGCTCCGTAGTCGTACCTACGCCCCCACACCGCCAAGCGTCATCTTCACCATAGCGTCACACATCGAGACGCACCCCGCTTCCGATCGCCTATCGCAGCCTCTTGCCCTGCAACTCGGTGTTCTTCGGGACCCGCATCTCATTGCAGGTTTTGAAACTCTGTGTCTTGAAATTGCGTTCATTTGTTTTATCGTTCAATCAGACAGTTTTGTTATTTATTTGGCTTCACGGTTTTTCTGGTTCTTTGTTCTCTGTTTTTCTTTCGTGTTCTGTCATAAACGTCGTGTGTGTTGTTACCGCGTCGTCTCAAAGTCCATTTTTCCGCGCACGACACGCAAAACAAGCGTTGACGAACCTTGGCCCCGATAAAGAAGAATATTTTTCATTACACTTGAGCTAGTTGCCGATAAGGAATCCACATATTTGCACAACGCAAGACTGCGAGTAGTTACGGCGTAACTACGGTAGAAGAGATAAGGATAAAAAAAAGCACTGACTTCTACAGAAATCTTATTAGCGGAAATACTAGAAATATATACTTGTGCCAGAAAGTAGCACATCGCAGTACAACCACACAACCTGTTACGTCGCAGACAGTCAATCAATATTTCGCATTGATGATGGATCCGGAAATAGGCCCGTGTGCTCAGATTCGGGTGCACGTTCAAGAACCCCAGGGGTCAAAGTTTCCGGAGCCCTCCACTATGGCGTCTTCCATAATCATATCGTGGTTTCGGAATGCGAAACCTCACATATCAATAAATAAAAAAATAAATATTTTATTAGGTGGGTGCAACAACACACCTCAGTGTAAACTCACAACCTGTTTCGTCAAAGCCAGATATTTGAGTTTTTTATTCAGTGTAACCGAAAGCATGCTGCAACATCTATCACCCAGCATTTGCATTTGATCGGCCTTAAAAAGCTCTCGTGTTAGCTGCTGACGATGTTTTGCGACAAGGAGCACTATTGGAAGTAAGGTATGCAACCACCATCTCTACAACGAATTCCCAGATGGCCTTAAACACCTGAGTTTACATGGTGATGATGCCCCTTTAAATGCTCATTATGGTGTGTGCCCGTTTGTTAAACATACATTTTGCCGCATGACAACAGGATCAAGTAAGCCCCGCCGCGGTGGTCTAGTGGTTAAGGCACTCGGCTGCTGACCCGCAGGTCGCGGGCTCGAATCCCGGCTGCGACGGCTGCATTTCCGATGGAGGCGGAAATGTTGTAGGCTGATGTGCTCAGATTTGGGTGGACATTAAAGTCCCCAGGTGGTCGAAATTTACGGAGCCCTCCACTAAATGTCTCTCATATTCATATGGTGGTTTTGGGACGTTAAACCCCAAATAACAATCAATCATTGATCAAGTAAACGACAGTCATCACACATGCCCTCTTTTATGTCCTTGTATCTTCTGCTATAGTTACGCCGTAACAACTCATAATCTTTCACTGTGCCAATATGGGAAATTAAGCATTTTTCTTTAAAACGCCGTGCAGGCGTATGGCACACGTTTACCTCAAAGCACGTTCTGTATAGCATTGCAATAATTGAAACATTCTTAGCGGTTGTCTTTGTTGATATAACTGCAAAAGTCTCAGATGCGATATTGTAATACTCGCGTGAACTAAAGGTGTCACTCCGTTATCAAGCCAACTACCAAGCATGTGTTTCTTTCTGCGTGGGTACGGCTCAAGTAGGTAGTCACGAACGAAAGGATGACTTAGACTATGCGTTTTCTGATTATAAGCGACTGCGATGACATACCTGACAAATGTGTATGAGGCAGAGCTGTTTTGGCTGTGGTGCGCTTCACGATATTTCCACGGCTGTGTGAATTGACAGAAAAACATCACTTGAGAACCTTCCCGAGTCTGTATGCGGATACGCAATGCCTGGCATCGGCTTGAGCGTACGAATTGAGCCGTGACATGACAGGCACGTAAACGTACTGTCCGCAGCATGTTGTTGACGCATTATTGCAAGCGTATTTCGAATGAAAGTGTCACCAAGGTCACCCTTGTTGTTTGCATGGTTACCTTCTTCAGCACATTTCTTATATGCGATGATTTACCGTAACGATCGTGGCTACATATTTTGACATGGCGCATTTGTATATTGTACCTTCGAGCCTCTTGCTGAACTGGGTCAGTCTTTGCATTAGTACAAATTAAAATGTTTGCTTGCATTAGTAAAAAATGAAGGTTGCGGAAACGGCGATGACATTTCGCAAATTAGCTAGTTTTCGTCGTTATGATACCTCATATGTTTTGATGAGGTTCCCAAAGCTGGTTGGTTATGTATCCGCATAACTCATATCTTTATTTGAAATTCCTTCACAGCCTCTGCAACTTCTTCTAATTCGGCTGCTACTTGCAAACCTGTGAAAGGCCACCCGACGCGCTGTTTTCGAAGGCAGCTAGTGCACCTGTTGTAACATGATCATGGAAAGTAGTGGTCCGCTTTTAGTTTAGACGACTGCGTGGAGGCAACGCGCCGTGACCTACCATGTTTATAAACATGTGGTGGGTCTATATGTGTACAAAGACCCGAGTATTACAGTACTAAGCTTTGTGAACAAAGGAGCAGTCTGCTAAAGATATCACACCTTTGGAAAAACACGTGTGGCTCTTTTTGTTGTGAAATGAATCGATGAACGCTTCGGCTAAATTCGTCTCCCAGATCAAAATTCCGTAATGAACAAAAGGAAGACAATGTGAGATGTGGTGGGTATCTAACGTTCATTGCAGCAAGTGCGATTGCGCTGATGATGCTTGAGGGAATTTCAGCGCTGAGAGTGGTGCATTTCACGATATCGATATATAATAAGTTCACCATTGTCAAAAGAGGTGGAAGGAAACTCATGCGCCAAAAAATGGAGACCAAAAGTATCAGATAGAATCTGATAGATAAATGTGTTTCTAAGCAAGCGAGCGATCTGTACTTGAAAGAATTGTATTAACTACGTTTTATCTTATGACTCAAACTTTTCCTCCTGTGCCGGCGTCATATTTGGTCAATAGTGCCCTTATGTATTCTGCGCTGCGGGTCTCAAATAAATGGGGAACATTTGTGTCCATGTATCTAACCTGATTTTTTTAGTCATTGACTAGTTGTGCGCTTTAATTTCAGGGCAGGAGGAGAATAGAAAAATAGTGGGTCACAAAGGAAAAAAAAAACACGGGTGGTATGAGTGGCGAGAATACCAAGTGTACATAAAGGAGCTACTGTGCGAAAGTCTTGCATTTTTCTCAGATTGCAGTACATAGAGTAGAATATCGTGATACACAGCTCGATATGCCGACACCAATGTTTGCGGGTGCCCTTGCTTTGCTAATGTTTGTCTTTATTCGCCTTATATAGTAGATTCATCATACTGTGAGCCAAGTTGAACGTGCCTAGAAAATAGACCTCGTTGACGTGCAGCGCGTCACCAAAACTGTGCGAGCTCATAGCTGAGACTCGCCTGCTGTATCAATAAAAAGATTTCGTCATCTCATATGTATACAATAACGCCTAAAGCAAGACTGCTACCTATGTATTATTGTATGAAACTTATTTGTCATTTACAAAAACTTTTCTTTCAAACAACTAAAAAATTTAAATTTGGTGGATGTGAATTTTCAGATCCTTTATCTCCTGACGACTACAGCCCTATGGAGTGTAAGTATACTCTAGAGTTTACGTCAGCAAGCTTTGCTCTTTTTGACGAGGGGTCACAACATGATCATGTACTCTTTTACTATTGGCGTGCTGTCTGAAGCTTCGTAGAACTTTCACGGATCTTTAGTGTGGTGCCATTGTTCCTACAAAGTACGGGTGTGTTAACGCGTGTGATTGCTGGTGAGTGTCTCCAGGTATCGAATAAAACAGTGAAAGCTCGGATGAGGTGAGCGTTTCTGATTGTCCTTCTACTTACAAATTACTGTTCATGCTACACCACTCTATTTTGTCAGCTTATAATAATTGTGCAGGCTGGTGCCTTAAAAACCTAAGCTTAATATTGTCGCACACGATGTAGGTCTATATGTGTACAAAGATTCGATTCTTATGGTACTAAGCTTTGTGAACAAAGGAGCAGTCTGCCAAAGATATGGCACCTTTAGAAAACCTCACATATCCTGACACCTTTCCTGAAAACAGTTTTTCATACAGCCATAAGTCAACTCTTAGTCAAAAAAACTATTTGTTTTGCTTCGGTTGTGAAGTAAGCAACCTACGCACCTTCAAAAAGAGCACCTAGACGTAAACTACGAGTGTTGTCTGACACGCATCACTCCATTTCTTTTTTTCCAAACATCCCCTATCTTACGAATAGTGCCAGGGGCGTAGCCAGAACTGTTTTCTGTTTTCCGGGGGGGGGGGGTCAACATAGACTCCTCCGGGAGGAGGGGGAGGGCTCATGCATCATCTTTTTCTGTGACACCACTATCGGCGGTAGTTTAAACAGATGGTGGACATGTAGATCAAGTCATGAGATTTCCTTCTCCCCATGCTTGTGGTTGTCAATAGAGTAAGTAAAAGTACTGTAAAAGTGATTGATTGATATGTGGGGTTTAACGTCCCAAAACCACCATACGGTTATGAGAGACACCATAGTGGAGGGATTCAAAAATTTAGACCTCCTGGGGTTTTTAACGTGCACTCTAATCTGAGCACAAGGGCCAACAGCATTGTCGCTTCCATCGAAAATTCAGCTGCCGCAGCCGGTATTCGTTCACGCTACCTGTGGGTTAGCAGCCGAGTACCTTAGCCCCCAGACTACGGTGACGGGGCAGTATTGTAAGAATACTCTAAATAAAGTGAACGACAGGTACAGTGAACCTTTGGAGCAACAGCCTCTCGCCAAACCATTGAGTGAACTAGTCTCCGAAAACGCATTGTTGCAATTATCCACCCGATCGAAGAAGACGTCGTTAATCTTTCTTAAGCGTAGATGACGTATTTCTCATCGGAGCGAAGTGCATTTGACAGGTCAAGGAGGGTTCCGCTTACGATGAGGAATAAGAGGTATACGCAGTGTTTTTTGAGGGTTCCGCTTACGATGAGGAATAAGAGGTATACGCAGTGTTTTTTTGTACATTGATATTGTACATTGATATTTGGTTTTGCTTACTTTGCTGAGCAAATTTCTGACTGTTTATGTCTGTGACTGTATGCCGATGGGAATGATTTTTATATTATTCTCTATTGTCAAGCCGCCCTGACGCAGTGGTAGGTGTTAGTGAATTTTTTTTAAATTTACGGCGTGCATTCAAGCTTACTTGTGATACGCAACAGGTAATTTTTTGTAAAATATGCGGCGAGTTGGCAACACCATTTTACACACGTTATTTTTTGGGCAGTCTTTCAGTTGCACTGTTACTCATTGTGATATCAATGAAGTACTCTTATCATAGAAGTTTTATAGTGCACTCTGTGAGGGCAAGATAATCTATGATGATAAATGTTCACCTGGGCCTGAAAAAGTGCACGCGCGACCAGACTATTCCTACTCGCATAAGACTTGGTCAATGCGCATTTGCGCTAAAACACTTAACTACACGCACAACAGGCGGTACGTTATCGTTTTTTTGTAGCTCTTTTCACTCGGCTCCCTTAAACGATAGCGTTGCGGCAAGGTGTGTTCCGTTGTTTTCAAGCGCGCACTTGACTTTTCTTTTTACCTAAACAGGTGCAGAGCTGTAGAGAATATTTCACCACAAAGCATCAGTGCAATATCGTTTCAAGCACTTCCACCAGCGTGAACAGAAGGAAGCTCGTAGCACACAAAATCTTGAGTAATCAGTTTACGAGTGATGAAAGAATTAATGCTGGAGTTGCTGAGAGTATAGTGCACCATAACCCTTTTTGTGAACTCGTAAACTCCCGCGAGAACTCCAGTGCATGCAAGACGAGTTTACTTAAGCCCTATTTTGTACCGTTCATGCCTGTTGGCTGTCTATATGCGAGTCCCTGGAGTTTCACTACTTCCATCTTCTCCTTCGCGTTAGTCACGTTTGTGGTATTTCATCACAACGGGACAGGAACTACCAGCCTTCCGTATGAGGGCAATAGTAAACGTGAGACATCTCGCGTGCCGTCTGGCAAGCTCAAGATGCTGCCCGGGTGCAAGGACTTCGAGCGGTCGCCTGAGGTAGCGTCTCCATATTCAACGGAGAGTGGGAAGGGACAGGAGTTTATATCCTCCCCTCCCCCTCGCGCCAATTCAAACTTCATTCCCAGGTCAAGAAAAGAAAGGCAAAACTGAAGGTGAAGAATAGACCTGTTCCTGCATAAGCATACCAAGTTTAAAGCAATTTAAAATAAATGAAGAGGGGTTTTCAGTTATTACCCAAACGCAAATTTTTCTAGAGAAAGCCAATTGGTAAAATAAAATTTAGGGCAGACGGTAACGCATTTTTTTATTTATTTTTTTATTTACAGATACTGCTGTCTCGATACACGAGACATAGCAGGAGTGGGTACATTAGCAAAGGGACGAACATACATTAAGCAATACCAAAAGAAACATACAAAGCAATTAAAACATATTACAAAATATGGTTTTGCAGTTCTTTCAAAAACAGTACAATTGGTTTTTGTAAATTGCTTAAAGCAATTTACAAATGGCTGGAAGGGAACAATGTTGAGTGGGTGAGATCGGTGCGTGGTTCGTCGTGCTGAATCACAAAAAGTAATCGGTGCTTCAATGCAACTGCGGCTGTGTACAATCTTATGTAGCAGAGTGATACGGTCAAGTGTGCGTCGGAAAGCAAGGGGTTCTGACGACAATGAGCATGCGTGAGATGAGGGAGAAAAATTGCGGTCATACCGGCCAAATATAAATCGTATTGCTTTTTTCCGTATGCCCTCGAGCATATTTATGTCAAGTGCAGTATAGGGTGACCATACCGCTGAGGCGTACTCTAGCAATGGTCGGACGAGCGATTTATACGCCGTTAATTTGCAGTCCTTGGTAGAGTGCTTGAGTGTTCATTTTATGTATCCCAGTTTTCGAAGTGCTCTAGCGCAAATTGTTACAATGTGATGGTGCCACTTTAGGTTTTGAGTGTAGGTAACACCAAGATATTTGAATGTATTAACACAGTTTAGGTAGTGCCCATTGTAACTATAACTAACCTTAGCGGCTGTTTTTTATTAGTAAATGTCATTTGAACAGTTTTTTGGTAATTATTGTTCATTTGCCACGTGGCACTCCAACCACAAAAGGACGAAAATACTTTGTTCAGAACATCTTGGTCATGAGCATTATTTACGCTAGTATATAAAACGCAGTCGTCAGCGTACAATCGCAGCTTCACTGGTGTGTCCTTAATGACCTGTGTGACATCATTAATATGAATAGTGAAAAATAGGGGCCCAAGCACCGAGCCCTGTGGTACCCCGGAAGTGACTGCACACAACGATGACTGCGCATGCTCAAACGTAACAAATTGTGACCTCAAACGTAGCCAATAAGCTATCCAGCCTATTATTTTGTCATCGTTATTAATACTTCTGTGTCTAGTAAGAAGCTTTTTGTGACATACTACATCAAATGCTTTGCTATAATCTATGAATATGGCGTCAACCTGTTCTCGAGTTTAAGAGCCGAAGCGATGTCGTGAGTGAATTCAATGAGGTGCGTAGTCGTAGAAAAACCAGAGCGGAAACCATGCTGATTACGGGACAATAAGTTGTTATTAGTGAGGTGCTGAAGTACATGTTTATAAATTATGTGCTCTAAAAGCTTGCAACAGGTACACGTTAATGAAATAGGCCTGTGGTTAGAAATGAGTTGCTTATTACCCGATTGAAACACAGGAATTACATTGGATATTTTCCAAACGGTCGGCACAATACCTGTTTTTATTGATTTAACAAAAATTATTGATAAATAACAAGCATTCAATTCTGCGTAACGCTTCAAAAACATGTTTGGTATGCCATCTGGCCCAGCACCTTTAGTAGTGTCGATATTCAACAGAAGATTAAGAACGCCAGTGTAGCTGATTTCAATTGCTGAAAACGAATCTATTTCATCGCTGCTACGAATGTCAGGGGTCGTTCCATTGTCATCTCCAAATACAGTTTGGAAATAATTATTAAAGGTTTCAGAAATTTTGGATGAATCGGAGCAGGACACATCATCTATCATGAAGGTTGACGGACAGGCCGTGGTAGGATTGATAGCTTTCCAAAACTTAATGGGATTATTTTTCATAAAAGAGCTTAACGTGGTATTAAAGTAAAACTTTCTGGCATCACTCATTTTAGCTTTTAGTTCAGATTTAAGCAAAATAATTTGGGACTCCCCGTCATTATTGTGAACCCTCTGTCGCTTTCGCAGTCACTTAATACGACGTTTAAGCTGTGTAATTGACCTGGTATACCAAGGGTGTTTGGCATGACGTTTTATGCTATTGTGAGGAACAAACTGCTCTATACATTCATTATTATACTGTAAAATTGGTTATTCAACGTATCAATACTGCAGTGGTCACTACTCGATAAGAAATCGTCAAAGCATGTTGCAAGTTTAGCAAAAATAGAAGTGTCGTCTGCGCATTCAAAATTCAGCACAGTCTTAAACGTTGGTCGTACTGGCTTACAAGCAACATTTAAATCAACAATAATGACCTTATGGTCGGAAATTCCATCGACAACCCTGCACTGATATCCATTCGTAACCAACTCATGGTTGGCAAAAACAAGATCCAGTATAGAATCCTCGCGTGTAGCGTGATCAACCAGCTGCGATAGATCGAAAGCTAGTGACAGATTAATTAAAGAATCACAAATTATTCTGTCATGGCCAGTTCATGTTAACAAATTCTAATCTTTAGAGGGGGCATTAAAGTCACCGGTCAATACGAGTTTAGAACAGTCCAGCCTTTGTCCCACAATATAGTCACTGACACTCGAAAAAACGTCTGAGGCAGAGTTAGGAGGACGATAGAGAGCACCAACAACAATAGCGAGATCATCAAGCATTAGTTTGCACCATATAGATTCAGTATTTGGGAGTTCTGGCAGTAAAGAAAATTCAATACCACTTTTAATAAAAAGTGCCACTCCACCACCACGGCCAAAAGGCCTATCTTTTCTTAGAACCGTGTAACCAGGAGGCAAGAATTCATGATCAAGGATAGATTCATTTAACCAATTCTCGGTCACACATATAGCTGATGGACTATGACACTTAATGAGCCAGTTAAAGTTTGCAATTTTATTAACTAAACGCCGCAAAAACAGTAACGATGACCGTAACTAGGAAAAAACGCATTCTAAATACGACGTACTCTATAAACGATCATGAGCTTGGCAGAGTAGAACAACACAAGTATTTGGGTTTATTAATAACTTCCGATCTACGATGGAATTCGCAAGTAAACACCGTTTGTGCTAAGGCTAACAAAGCGTTGTGGAGACTTCGGAGAAATCTGCACCATGCTAGCCCGGAAATCAAATGCTTGGGTTACAAGGCTCTCGTACGGCCAATTATGGAGTACGCAAAGGTGGTATGGGATCCGTACAAAACAAGTAATCGCACTAAGCTAGATAGAATACAAAGATTGGCGTAACGTTTCATATTTAACAAATACCAGCGCTGCCACTCCCCAACTCAGCTTTGCAAGCTGGCCCACCTTGAACCACTAGAACAAAGGACAAAGTATGAAAGACCTAAATTACTCTTTTTAATCAATAAAGAACAAGTGAAAATAGACAAATCGAAGTATATGTATATAAAAACTGGGGAAACGTCAAGGAACCGGCATAACATGTACATCCCCCCTCCCAGATCACACAACGATTGTTTTAAGTTCAGTTTTATTCCGCTGGCGATCAGTGAGTGGAACAGGCTGCCGAATGCCACTGTCTTATCGGAATGTGTAGCTTCTTTCTTGAAGGGCCTAAAGGATGTCGTGTATAAAGGTGTATAGTTTATATTTTGCTTATTCTATGTCCTCAAGAGCAGAGTGCTTTGGCTATTTCTTGTCATTCATTGTTATGTATATTAGAAGGTGTATAGGGAGTACCTATTTTTTTGAATGTATATTGGTTTTTTTCCAGCCCTGTTATAGCCCAAATGGGGCTGACAGTATAATAAAATGAAATGAAATGAACTAGGCTACTTGCATTTAAATTCAAAAGCGCAAAGGACTTCGCACTAAGCCGTCATTCATTGTTTGTAGCAGACAGCCGACGACTTTCGTTAACGACAACTTTTTCTTCTCATCCCAAGAATACCGAACGTTGTCCACCAACAAATGATCGTAGTGCAGCCTGGCTTTTTTTGCATCCCTTGTTATCTCGGCTGAATTCTGCCACAGTTCCCTGCGCATCTGCCTCACGCGCTCAGAGAAGTCTTCATTTATAAATATTTTCGTGCCCTTCAACTTGCTTGCATTGCTTAAAATAGCGACCTTAGTTCTAAAATCCAGCAACTTAATAATAACAGGTCTTGGGCTAGTGCTACTGCTCTTACGCACTCCCAGCCTATGGCATTGTTCGATATCGCCACACTTAACATCTAGTTTTGATGTAATCAGTCCAGTTACTGTTTTCAGCAACTCGTCTGAAGTTTCCCCAGAGTTTTCGGTTAAGCCATAGATGAGCAGGTCATTTCTACGGGACCTATTCTCTAAATCATCGTTTTTGTGGTCCAGTTTACTAACAATCTCTCGAATGTCAACTACAGCTTTTCGAGTTCAGACACGCGTGGTGCAACATCAGTAATTGACGCAATGGACATCTCAATTTTAGATATTCGTTCTTCGAAGGATGCAACCCTAGAGGAAAGACCTGTTATCTCCTGTGCAATTTTAGTCTGCCCCGAGAGCAACTCTCGCAACATGTCTTCGACCTCAGGACCAGGGTTACTCTCCACATCACCACACACAAGCAACAGCATTCTTAATAAATTCATCAGCACAAAAGACATATTCATGAGGTCTCCAGGGGGGTCCGGCAGCAGCAGTAAGAAATAGTTGCCACTTCTATAGCTTTTTAAATTGTACTTTAAGGTTACCTGCAAGACAGAGAATAAGAATTTGAAGCGAGTGCTTTCCATGCTGCCGCCGGACCCACTGAAAAGCAGCGAGCGATGCGATGCCTTTATACGTTCCGGTGTCGTCACAGATGTCGCCTTGTTCCTGATATCGCACCATGCGCACGCACTTTCAGTCCAGCTGATACGGTTGCCAAAAAGTTTCTTCGCCGTAACCGAGCAAACTACTTCGCCGCACGAGGAATAGACGAAACATTCGTTGACCAGCCCAAAGGGTACGTTGCTTGAAAAAGATGGTCCGTCCAGAGCACTGTAGATTCCAGTGCATGAAGCAATCTGCAAGGCAGAGCATAAGAATTTGAAGCGAGTGCTTTCCATGCTGCCGCCGGACCCACGGGCTCAATGAGCACGGAAAATTTAGTGTCTCAAGGGCTCAACGAGCACGGAAAATTCGCGATTTCTTTATTGTAATAATAATGGGCAAGAGACGTCTGGGCCGTGCCCAGAATAAAAAGAAAAAAAGAAAAAAACAAATAATAAAATGAAATGAAGTAGGAATAGTTCAAGAATAATAAATAAAAGCAGATTGAAATAATAATAAGTAAAAAACAAAAAACAAATGGTTAATAATTTAAAAATTTTTAAGATAATAATTATAAAAATAAAAGGACTTGAAATAATAAAACAACACAACAAAAATAAAATAAAAATAACAACAGTACAAATTATAAGAAAGTAAACAAACGAAAGATAAGAGAAAAAGAGGAAAAAGAAGAAACGAAGAAGAAGAAAAAGAAAAAAAAATTATGTACATAATTCGCAGTGTACAATGTCTGTATCCTCCCTCCAGCAAGTAGTGGTCAGCGAGACCACGCGTGCTTGTTCACAACAGGGTAGAGCTTCCGTGACTGCCTAGTTTTCTTCGAGCTTTTATTCGGTTGATCAGCTCTTTTTGTCGTCTTACACTTTGTTTCGAAGATCTGTTCGCAGTTCGCATTCCAAATGACCGTATCTTTCCTCCGGGAAGTAATGTTTAGCCAGTCCACACGTGGTTGTTCACAACAGGGTGGACCTTTCATGACTTTGTCGAACACTCTTCGCTTTGTTCTCCGGCTGACGAGCGCTTTTCGTCCTGGTGTAATTTGTTTTGAAGAGGCGTCACCATCTTGTTGTTGTATGTTTGTTGTCTTAGTGTATCCAGCGCGCCCCGGCATGGTTACAGCGCATGCCCCCGAGGTTCAAGACCTGTCCCGTATAGGGTCGACAGGGGGGACGCAGCTTGTGCATCCCGCTGCGCGCGCCACCTAACGTTTGTTGTTATGTATTATGCTGTGCGTGTGTGTAATGTAGCACAGTTGTGCGTGTCGTGATAAAGACGGATGTTTGCCTTCAGTGCGATGTTTACAATCGTGTGCTACATTTCCACTATACGGGGATTGGTGTTAGTACGGGATGAAATGGCCTAAAGAAGCGACAGGCAGTCCGTGTAGACGAACACGTCCTGGGATGGGGAGTGGGCTTTCAGCCATGTGAGGGCCTCGGCCAGAGCCACGGCCTCTGCACAAAACGCGCTCGTGGCTCTTGATACTGAAAACCTTCCCACGGCCTCGACACGACTTGCCCGGCCGAAAACAACGTATGCCACCCCCGCTAGTCCCTCTGCGTAAGAACCGTCCGTGTACACGTGTAACCCTGAACTGCCGGCAATCCAAATGGCCTCTCGAGCCGTTATTTGATGGTAAGGAAACGATGCTCACTCGACTGGGTGTATTTCGAGTCGATCTGCCAGATACGTTATCTCATCCGGGCGTACTATGAGGTCCCCGTATCGTGTCATTTTTCGGAGAGCGAACAGGTGGAACTCTGCGTTCAACTGCTCCGATTCCAGCACGATGGGTGGGGCGCGCAGGATTACCTGTAGCGTGGCCGTCCTCCTCGTGTGGAAAGCATCAGACAGGTGAAGCAATACTGATTTTTGGATTGAGACGATTAGTGACTTCAGCCTGCACACTGGGTGCAATTCGTCCCACCATAATGGTGATGCGTATGCAATGGCCGGGAGTATGACATTTCGATATAATGTGGTCTTTTGTTCCGGGTGCTGGCGTCCACCCGGTAAACGAGCAAGGGTGTTGACAGACATCAGTAGTGTCTCCACCCTTGCCTTGAGGGCATCGGCGTGGAGGAAGAATGATAAACCTCGCCCGGTAAAACTGCTGGACTTTAAATAAAGTTTATTCATTCAGTCATCTCGCGTGCAGAGTGAGACACTAGGCCTGCGCGACCGTACCGGCACCTGAGAGAAAGCGAAGAAAATATATACTCGCGAATCTTGCCGCCAGGCTAGAAAAGAGCGCTAGTGTTTGAGACAGAACTTTACACTCACAGCCCCAAGAGAGTGCTGGCAACTCTCCTTACGCGACTGAAGCCTTGTATAATATTTCACTGTCTTTTCGGGAGAGCTGGGAACTCTCTTCTACACAGAGTAAGCACACTTTCTCGACCGAGCGCTGGTGGTCTGGCTGAACGAGAGCGAACAATCTCCCTCACCAGAGTACAGTCACGCTTCTGAAATAGAGTTCATGCTCTCTCTGGGGCAGAGTTCATGCTCTCTCTGGGGCAGTTGCTGTACTCTCTCAGCGGGTTACACAATTTGGTCGGGCTAGAGTGCATCAACTCCCTCTAAGAGTAAAATCACTCCTGCTGGGCTAGAACTTACATTTAAAAGAAAATATATGTCGAGTGTTAAAAAAACTGTGAACTGCATAAATTGTTTCAAGCTCACGTCACATATGCAGGACGGACATCGGCATACGCATTTTAATGGTGCGCCCCGCCGTGGTGGTCTAGTGGCTAAGGTACTCGACTGCTGACCTGCAGGTTACGGGTTCGAATGCCGGCTGCGCCGGCTGCATTTCCGATGGATGCGGAAATTTTGTAGGCCCATGTGCTCAGATTTGGGTGCACGATAAAGAACCCCTGGTGGTCGACATTTCCGGAGCCCTTCACTACGTTGTCTCTCATAATCATATGGTAGTTTTGGGACGTTAAGCCACACATATCAATCAATATAATGGTACGCAACACAGCAAACAACACTGAACATAAACCTCTCGCACTACGGACGACCATTCTCACAGCAATCGGTGTTTATGCTAATGATGTACAGCCCCTTTCTAGTGCGGGTGGCGCTACACTTCTATTACGTGTTTGGAAGAACAAATATACACATAGCATGTGTGCGCTAGGTATCCTGTAGGCACGTCTATCTTTTAATGTAAAACTACATGCCATACGACGCTGTTTTCAATACAAAATTTCAAATATCAGCTGATATTCCGTCATATCGGCCTAATGCGGTGAAGCCATTTGTGCCCAAGCCTGAGAGTTGTACTAGGTGCTTACAAACACAGTTGGGACAATATGTTAACTGTGATGGCTGAAAAAAAATCTACGAATGTTGCGATCCCGTGTTCGAACCAACTTGCGATGTTTCGGTGTGTTCTACGCCAGAAAAACAACGCTGGTAAGCAAAACCACAACTCAGATGCATCTCTGGCAATTCTTCATAGTTTTGTTTACCTCGTCTACTTTTAACCCTTTCGGTCCTGTTGTCATCAATTAAAGACACCATACAAACCTTTCCTAGAAATTTGAAAACATAATCGATCCCGCTCATTCTCGTAGAATAATTTTGATCTATTTCTACTGCAGTCGACACCGCCATTGTTTCATTTTCGTAGATCATGGAGCCGTAAGAAGAAAAATCTGGACCGAGGTCATTGGTGACGATGACGCGGGCAAGCAGAAGCGGGAAGGCGGCACTTTCAGATTGAAGTTCTGAAGTTGTTTTAGGAGCTTAAAAGCTTTAAAATACTACACTCGTATGGATTTTGTGCACTCTAAGCCGTAGCAGCAATAGATTTACCATTTTTTGGAACTTCAGGACTATAGGGCCATGATGACGTAATTTGATATCAAAACTGTATATCTATAGATACACAACTGAATAACTTTAATATTTGTATCCTTCTGAGACGACAACTATTACTAAAATACGAACAAAAATATTTCTGACAAAACTAAAAATTCTGAGCTGAAAGGCCTAATACAAGAATGAGAGGCTTGCGGATTGCTCAAGCATCAGCCTTCACGAGCCACCTGCGCCGAGATCGGCCCAAGTAAATGTGGCCCGTACTAGTACAACTCTCAGCGACTGTAAGCCTAGCTTACCGGCCGAGTCCGTCATACATGCCGTCGGCGCTTCTGGGCTTATTAATATGATATGCGTAGACGTAAGAATGACTGTACAGTAGACCCTTGCCATCGATTAACTAGAGTAGACTACGGCAAGCCGTCAGCGTCTCGAAGAAGACGAATAAGTTGTGCCGCAGCTGCTCCACGTGTTCGAGCCAGCACGGGAGAAGAAGTCGCCATCAAGAACGACAGCAGCTATGGACGTCCATGCCAGAGCAGGGATAAATAAATGATGTACGAAACCAAACACCGCACGTCTTCCTACAACTGGTGACCCGGACTTCAAGCGGCAACGCGCACCTACTCTTTCTTTCGTCAACGCATCCAGCATCACGGCCAACTCTGCTTCTTCAGCCCCGTTCATTTCGGATCACCATGGACACCACTCCCAACAGCGATGCCAACCCGAATTCCACAGGGTGATATCTATGGCCTCAATAAACATCGACGTCCACCGCTGGACACGTGTTTGTCTCATGTGCCAGCTAACCAAAGTCCAGTGCAACATGGTCAGCACACCGTGTACCTTCACACCCCCTGACTCACGGTTCAGTCACGTGCACCTGGACCTCATAGGACCTTTGCCCCCCACGCAAAACAGCCGGTATATGCTAACCTGCGCAGACCGATTCACGCGGTGGCCCGAGGCACTACCCCTCACCGACATCACGGCAGAATCAGTTGCTCGTTGGTTCATCACATTGTGGATGAGCCGCTACGGAGTTCCCAAGACCATCTCATTGAATCGCGGTCGTCAATTGGAGTCCGCGCTCTTTCGCACCTTGCCCCGAATGCTCGGTTTCACCACATCAAGACGACGGCCTAACACCCGATGTCGAATGACATGGTTAAGCGATTTCACCGCCATCTCAAATCTTCGCTCATGACCTCGTAATCGTTGATACCCTGAACGGAGCGACCACCACTCGCCCTCCTCGCTCTGTGCAGCACGATACGCAGACACGTCCTACTCTTCAGCGGAGCTCGTATTTGGCACTACCCCAAGGCTTCCTGGACAGTCTTTTTACACGTCACCAGTATCGCCATTGGACGTAGCTGATTATGCCAGTCGCCTCAGCAATGCCTTGAGACATTTTTCACCTAATAATGCACGTCAAAACTCACGCCCAATTTTTGTAAGTCGTGCGCTCCGCGACTTTGTCAACGTCTTCGTACGACATGACGCAATCATACCACCACTGCAACCTCCTTATGACGAACCCTTTAAGGTCGTCAAGCGTTGCCCGAAGCATTTCGTTCTGTTGCTTAATGGATGCGAAGACAGTGTCTCCATTGACCACATATTGCGGGTTTTTCTCGATACTGACGCCGTCCTAGAAGACTACAAGCCATACGCGAAAAACAGACGAACGCGCTTCACAATAGCAGAACCTAAAACATGCTCATAGGTTTCGCTCCTTCACGCATTAGCTACCTCGCTATATATAGGGCGCGGGTTCGAATCCCGGCTGCGGCGGCTGCATTTCCGATAAGGCGGAAATGTTGCAGGCCCGTGTGCTCAGATTTGGATGCACGTTAAGAAGCCCAGGTGGTCCGGAGCCCTCCACTACGGCGTCCCTCATAATCATATGGTAGTTTTGGGACGTTAAACCACACACATAAATCAATCAGCTCGATATGGGGGGGGGGGCGGTTCTATGGTAAGTCGTCAGAATCTCGATGAACACGAAGAAGATGTGCCGCAACTGCTCCGCGTGTTCGAGCCAGCATGGCAGAAGAAGGAGCCAGCAAGAACGACAGCGCCTGTGGACGTCCATGCCAGAGAAGGGATACATAAATGATGTAGGAAACCAAACACCGCACGTTTTTTACATAACCATTGTTTCTTGCATACAATGTGCACACAAAGAGCAATGAGCATCGACGCGACGTGCTTTCAGTCTGCGGCTCAGCGCAAACTGGCCACCGCCGACAGATGCTGGGCGCACTCGTCGGCGCTGCGCTGACTCCTACGTGCCAACACAGGCTTGTCTTTCGATGCGCGTTGATAAAGTAACACAATGAGACACTTTCGTGCACATGCAGTTTGATCTTTAGCTATTGGCTACATAGTTCCAGCGATCAGTTTACAGATACAAAACAGCACACTCCAACACATCTGCAGCGCTGTAGCATATCGTCACTTGCGCAAAAAAACACCTGATTCAACCAACTACGCGTGTACTTATCGAGTATTACAGTCGATATCAAACGTACCAGCAGAGAAAGCGAGTAACAGGTATTGCCCTCAGCAGTAAATTGTCTGCAATAGGTTCTCGGTAATATTTGTATATTTTCTTTTTTATGTTGTGAATCCTGAAAGAAACTTGGCGTCTTGGTATTAGTGCAATGTAATACGTGGACGCCAGCACTTCCCGTATCTTACAGACAAAAGGTTTACTAAGAAACGAAAATCGCGTATGTGTTCAAACTACAACCCGTGAAGCGGCACGGCGTGTTTCATTTTAGGCAGTTTTTTTTACCACACATTGAGTTTGGCACAACGTCGTGTAGTGGTAGAGTAACCACTTCGTCATGCGTAGGTGGCGAGTTCGAACTGGGCCCGCTGTAGAAGCTTTTTTTTTCTCTTTTTTACATTATTACATTAAATTTTACCTTACTCACGCACCAATTCGTTTGTGTGGCAAACTAACTTTTGGGACGCTTTAGACGCGGCAGCTGTTTCTACCTTCAAAGTTGTTGGTATTGGCACTTCGGAAACTAAACGTTCATGATCACACAAGCATGCTTTAGTTATCTCTGAAAGTTGTTTTAATACTTGATGCATTAAACTTACACCTTGGGCGTCTCTGCTAAGAGACGTATCGCTATGGGCCAGTTTTAATGATCTGTGGCATTGGTGGTAACTTGCAAGCGCTAGGTCAGCAAGAATGGAGTGCCAGATCCCATTCATGCCTCATCGGCACGAGAGTTGCATAGATTGGTAACTCCACTTGAGTAGCGCACAGCTCGCAGTCTTCTTTACTCTGCATTCAGCGAAAGAGTATGTTCCGCGGCAAACTCTGACCTAATCCCCCACGGAGTTCAAGAACTCTGGAGAGAATACTATAGTTTCCTCTGCTCTTGCAGTACCCCCTGAAATTCTGTGAGTGTGCCAGCTTACATGTGGCGTCTTGAAGTTCTCACTTCTCGCAATCAGGGTCACTGCTAGAACATTGATAAGCTCGTTGCTTCCTAGCAATGCAAAGTCACCCCATTGAAATACGCTGCCTACACGTATTGCTTGGTAGTTCATGTCCTCGGTCGATCAGCGCCCTTTTATCAGACTCGATGGGCGAGCAGAAACACCCCGCGGTATAACGCTTGATGATCATTTACCGAAAAGCAACTCAGTGCACATTTGACCACTGGCGAAATTGAGAATGTCGCTTGTCACAGGCAGGCAGCTTCATCGAAGTAACGGGCCAGTGACTTGCGTGGAAGAGCACTTTAGGCTTTGGGTAATTCTGGCCTTTCTGAACTATTCCTTAGACCACTTCAATGAGAGCTTTAAAAAACATCGGCACACCTTGCGGATGCTTTCTTCGCTTCTGCCACAGAGCATTCCTGAATCTGCCACTCTTCCCACCACCAAGAAGTTAAGTGACGTGTATACTCGAACATTATTCCAATTTCAGCATCAAGGAGAGCTATCAATCTATGCTGCAAAATGGAGGAGAGGAAACGGAGAAACGCTGAGCATGTCAGCGATGCAAGAAGTTGCAATTCCCAGAGGTATTTTTCCAGAGCAGGCACTATCTCCTAAAGATTCCGGCAACACTGCCGGTGAGCACAACTCAAGCAGAATGTTTTTTTCATCGCTAAGACGCCTGAAATTGTACCTGAGAGCTACAACAACACATGAAAAATTGTTTGGCATCGCTCTCTGAACATCCACAGTGACATACAAGTTGGCCCTTTAGCGGGAACGTAGTCCGCTTCAGCTGATTGTGTGAGTAATATCAACCATTTGCGCCAGCTCAGTCAAGGATGAATGTTAACTGAAGTTATTTTTGAATTGAGATTTTTTGATTAACAGCAAAAACACAGTTGTTAATGATCAATTATTGGGGTTCTTACTTTTGACATAAAGGCAAAAGTAAGAACAAAGTGGACTTTATACTGAGTGCACACCCACGCATTGGGCAGGGTTGGAAGTGCTTGGCAAGGTATAATGCAGTGCCCATAAAATGTTAACGTCTCGAATTCGCCTAGATTGAAGAAAGAACAAACGAAACTGGTACGCAAGAAGCCAGTAAATGAGCTAGCACTGAGAGAGAAAGTCCACGAATTCAGAGTCACGCTTAAGAACAGGCACTTGGCTATTATCGAGGAAACGAGCTTTAGCATTGACGCAGTGAACGCTAATCTGACGAGTATAATTACGGAGTGTGCAGTGGAAAATGGAGATACGGTATTTGGACAAGACATTGGCAAGCTGTCCCAGAAAACGAAGAATGTCATCAAGAAACGTAAAAGCATGAAGGCATCAAACCCAACAAGCAGAATAAAACTGGCAGAGCTTTCGAAGTTGATTAAAAGCGTCAGGTACCTGATGTAAGAAGGTATAACATGGAGGAAAATGAACACGCTCTGAGGACCAGAGGAATCGTCAAAGCAGTGAAGAGGAAACTTGGGAGAGGCAAAAATCAGATATATGCACTGAGGAACAAGGAAGGCAAAGTAACTGCCAATATGAATATGATAGTTAAGATAGCTGAGGAGTTTCACAGAGACCTGTAAAGTAGACAGGACAACCATGACCTTAACATAAGAACTAGCAGTAACCCAGATGGCACCCCACAAGTAATGATCGAAGAAATCAGAAAAGTCTTGGAGAGAATTTAAAGGCAATAGCTGCTGGTGAGGGTCGGATAACATCACATATACTTCGAGACAGAGGACAGATTTTATAAAAAAAAGTACCTACTCTGCTTACGAAGTGTCTCCTGACAGAAAGAGTTCTAGAATCTTGGAAGAATGCTAACATCATCCTAATACATAAGAAAGGAGATGACAAGTACTTGTAGAAATACAGGCCGATCAGCTTGCTCTCTATTGTATACAAGCTATTTACAAAGATAATTGCTAACAGAATTAAGACAACACAAGAATTCAGTCAACCAAAGAGAAAAGCAGGATTTCGGAGAAGCTATACTCAACAGACGACAACATTCATACTATCAACTAGGTAATACAAAAATTCTCAGAATACAGCCAAACTCTGTACACAGCTTTCATAGATAACGAGAAGCCGTTACATTCAGTAGAAATATCAGCAGTCATGCCGACACTGCGGTATTGGGGCGTCGACGAAGCATATACAAAAATTCTGCAAGAAATCTACAGGGGATCAACTGCCACCGTAGTGCTCCGCAAGCAAAGTGACAACATACCAACCAAGAGGTGTGTAAGGCAGGGGTACACCATCTCCCCAAAGATATCTACCGCGTGCTTACAGGAGATTTCAGAGGCCTAGAGTAGGAAGAGTTAAGCATAAGAGTTAATGGGGAGTACCTTAGTAACCGATGCTTCACCAATGACATTGCATTGCTCACTAACTCAAGGAAAGAATTGCAACTTATGATCACGGAGTTAGATAAGGAGAGCAAGAAGATACGTCTTAAAATTAATCTGCAGAAACGAAAAAATTTATAACAACATCAAAAGAGAAAAGCGCTTCGACATATGTAATAGTGCAGTTGAAGTTGTAAAAGGCTACGTCTACTAAGGACAGGTAATAACCGCGGAGCCAACCCAAGAGACTGGAGTAACTGGAAAAATAGGAATGGGGTGGAGCACATTTCACATGCAATCTCAAATCATAACTGGTAGAGTGCTACTATCCTTCAAGAGGAAGGTATATACCAGCTGCATCTTGCCGGTACTTGACTATGGAGCAGAAACCTGAAGACTTACAAAGAGGGTTCAGCTTAACAAAGAGGGTTCAGCTTAAATTGAGGACAACGCAGCGAGCAATGGAAAGGAAAATGGTAGTTGTATCCTTGAGAGACAAGAAGAGAGCAGAGATGATTAGGAAACAAACCGGGGTCAAGGTTATCATAGTTGAAATCAAGAAGAGTAAATGAACATGGGCCGGTTATTTAGCACGCAGACAAGATTACCGCTGCATTAGGGGTAACTAACTGGATTCCTAGAGAAGGCAAGCGGGTTAGGGGAGACAGAAGGTTAAATGGGCAGATGATATTAATAACTTTGCGGGTATAAAGTGGCAGCAGGAAGCACAGGACCGAGTTGACTGGTGGAACATGGGGGATGCCTATGTCCTGCAGTGGACGTAGTAAGGCTAATGATGATGATGATGATTATGAACATTGAAAAGCCATGATAAGACTACGAGAGATGCCTTAGTGGGGTGCTCCAGCAATTTTACCACTTTGTTTCGTTAACATGCACATTAATCAAAGTGCATGGGCTTCAAAAATTTTCGCTACATTTAAAATACGACAGGGATTCAACTTGCTACCTGCGGGGCAGCAATAGAGCACCATAACCACTAAACCACTCTGCTGGGTAGTAAAAAAGACGGTTTTGGTTAAATCAGTATGCACTACTTTTCGATGAGCTGTAAGGAAGCAGGTTCAATTGTATAAGACATATGTTTAAAAATCACTTAAATAGCACGGCAGAGGGATTTCGTTCTCTCCCGTTGCCTACTCCTTGCTTTTCGGCAGCCCCTATCACTTGCAGATGAGGTTAGCGGGTACAAAAGGTGTGAATGACAATGCCACAACCCAAAACTACTTGTGGCAGTGCTAGGAAATTTAGGGTAATATATAAGGCATTTTTCTAACATGCAATGTGCAAGATATCCTTTGTGTCAATTGAAAAAGGTAATCAACAGTAGTCCGCTAAGTAATCTGTCTGTTTGTGGCGTGAGACATTACTTGCACAAATATTCTTTCATATTTGTGAAAAAATTTTTTTTACTGTGTATATTGGTCGTAATTTTACGTGATAACATGCCGGCTCATGGTTATCTATTCTGTGCATTCATTGTGCGTCATCTAGCTAGTTGCAGAAATTGCTAGGTGTGACGTTCTTGTCATGTCAATGTAAAGAAACGAACAGATGAAGAGAATAACATGTATAACTTGTCGTTATAATTTTTTCAGGTTTATGTTCCTTATTCTTGCGCTGTTTTCCACAGTACTGAACAATAACGCTTGTGCTCACTACAGCGGCGCAGACTGCATTTATCTCTACGCTAATTTAGGTTTATGACTGCCACCTTTCATTTATGAGCCTAAGATAGATGATGAGTACTCTAGTAGACCTTTCTAACGCTGTGATTAGCCAGCAAGTCTGCGTTTTCTGCACCTTCGTCCCTAGACAACACTTTAGAGTGCTGAGGCGTTAGGACATAATAAATATATGTATAAATGTACAGTAAACTCGCATACAAGCCCAGTTAGATGCATAATTCAAGTATTTTGTTTCACGCATGCTTGTGCGCGTGTATATGTGCGTGCGCGTGTGGGTTTCGATCTTAGCAGGATGTGTGCAGGTTAAATAGAAGCGTTATTTTTTGGCTTGAGTATATCTACGCACACCAACGAAGAGCCGCACTGTAATATGCTTGAACATGGTCTATCAGAGCTTGGAACTGTGTGGCTATCTCCAATAATACAAACCTTTCCCCATTGAAATTTTTCGTAGTGATCGACTATGGCGAGATCTGTTTCGGCGGATACAAGTATGAGCACCGCTTGAGCATTAACCCGGTCACCGAGCCAATTTAGAACACCCGAGGCTGAGATTTTTGTCCAAAATCTCAGAGAATGCTAAGCCTTGAGAAAAGCCGCAATACGTTTTTCCGTATGCAGACATTATTCATTGTGAAAGCGCCCAACATCAATATGGTGATAGTAGCAGTACTTAGTTCCTAATTCAAGTCAACGCGAAGCGATGAAAGAAAAAAGCAAGTTGAGTAAGTGGCAGAAGAGGTAGGGTGTTGGACAAAACTTTTTTTTGGGTTGGGGGGTTGAAAACGCCCTTCCCTCTTTGGCTACGACACTGAATATTACTCTGAAAGAATGTGCAGTTTGGATAATATTTGCAGTCATTGCATATAGTTTACTTGAACGAAACCAATTGTCAGTCTCTTCATTTAACGCTGCGGAGCGCACAGGCGAAGCTTTACGCCATGCCACACGCTGAAAAGGGAAATCTCACAACAGCGCCTCCAGTTACTGCGACCACCACGTGGCCCACCTCTCGGGCGAAGGTTTGAAACGATGGAGGAAGGAACTGAGGAGAGGCACTGACGTCACTCCTTGTGAAGCACAAATTCGGCCATATAAAATGGGCAAATTATTTCTTGTTGACATCTGAATTTGAAGCAGAAGGCACAACTTTCTCTCTGGCACGAAAACCACTTGCATGGCATAGCACACGTGTCGAGGCCAACCAAAACCACCGGAACGGGGATCAACACTCTGGAGCAACGCTTCTCCTATGGCGGAATTATTTCGCCTCAATGTTAACAGCGAGTAAAAGCTCGCCGACGAAGAAGCAAGTGCAATTAAACGCACGTTTTATATGCAAGGAGAACGGTGAGTGTGGTGACAATGTTTTCACGTCAATAACTCACGCACTGCACTGACAACACGATCGACCGTCCGCCGCCTTCTGCGATTGCGTTTCGCCACGCAGGAAGAACGACTGCAGTCCTTTCTTGAAAACCTACGGAACAGTTGTGCTGTTACACTCAAGGTATTACACAAGGCTCCTGAGTTCCGGGTCAGCTCGCTGTCGCTCCGTGAAGTCGTGAGCCGTTAACGTTCTAAAGAATCCGTCGTGAGTGAGGTCATCGTGTGGCGGTGGGTCAGCGTGTATACGAGACAGGCAGTCAGCGTAAGTGCTTTCTTCCCGTTATGTAAACGAATGTCACGTCAAATTATTGAAGTCTGAAGCTCCCCTAAGCGAGACTACCCCCAAGGTCTTTAAAGTTAGCTAGCCAACAGAAGACGCGGTGGTCGTTAACAACTTTGATGCGCCTTCTGTAGAGGTAGGTACAGAACTTCGATGTAGCCCAAAATGGCAGGGTTGTCCTTTTCTGTTGTGGAGTAGTTGGCTTCTACATTAGAGACTGGCTCGTTCCTCTTGTGGAGTTGTTGGCTTCGGCTTTAGATAGAGACCAGCTTGCATGACCGATGACCTTTTCAAATCTATCAATCATCTGCACAAAAACGGCTGCTAGTCCCACGCTGCTTGTGTCATAGTGAATTTCCGTTTCGTCGTATCAGTTTCAGTTCGCAAAAATCAGTGGCATCTGCAGGAGTCGTTTTAGATCAAATGCTGTTTCCTGTGGCGTTTTTCACCTGACCTGGATGTCAGTCCTTGTAAGGTTGGGTGAGTGGCTCGACGATGCGGGAGAGATTTTCGTCGGAACGCCAGTAGTGCACACAAACGGCAAAAAAAAATAAATAACGAATGGTCTTCTTGTCAGTGGGTGGCGGGAAGGGGGTGATGGAAGTTGTTTTCTACGGGTCCGGTTGAACTCCGAACCTGCTGACGACGTGGCCCAGAAATAAGAGCTTCTTATATGTGTAATGGCACTTTTCTGCCTTCAGAGTGAGTCCGAAGGCATTTATTGTTTGTAGTACAACTTTCAGGTGCCAGAGGTGCTAATCGAAATTTCTGAAAAGCACGACAACATCGTCCACACGCACAAGACAAGTCTACCACTTCAATCTTGCCAGTGCTGTATCTATGCCACGTGGGAAAGTCGCTGCTGCCGAGCTAAGACCGAAGGCCATGTCATTGAATTTGAAGAAGCCTTCTTTTTTTTTACCTCTCATAAACTTCGATTTGCGAGTAGCCAGACTTGAGGTCCCTTAACAAAATGCTTCGTATTGTGTAGTTTATTCAGGGCGTGGTTTATTCGTAGAAAAGTATAAATATCCTTTTTGTCATTTTAATTAGGCGGTGATAATCGACACAAAAACATAAGGTGCCTTTCTTTTCCTGTATTAACATAACGGGTGACACCCACGGTGTCTTGGACGGCTGGTTGATGTGATCACATAGCATTTTATTGACTTGACTCTTCAACGTGACTCTACGGGCTCTTACGTGGCGGCTTGGCACTTTCTTCTGATATAATTTCATGTTTCGCAACTAGAATCTGGCGACTTTTGGAGGACGATGAAAAGCAGTTTTTGTATTACAGAAGGAGAGCCTTGACCTGTTAATGCTTATGCTTCAGAAGGCTCGGATTGACGTCGAAATCTGTATGTGGAGTTTGGTTGCTTGGAGCACTTTCAGCAGAATCGTCGAGGGTGATCGCATTGGTGGCTTACGTAAGTTCGTCGATGCAGGCGACTGTCGTTTACTTTGTTGAGGCGTCTGTGATCACCATTGAAGTTTGTCTGTATTAGCTTCGCATTCCCATGACTCCGCTAGGCGATTCCTTTGCACCACAAATCTGGCGGCTAAGGAACAACTGATTGTTGCACTTGATGATGCTTTCAACGTCTGTGGGTGTTTCGGTGACGACGGAAATGATGACGCTTCAGCAATTCGGAATGGTGCCTTCATCTCCCAGCACATTTAGTGTGTGATTTCTTGGCGTTGTAGGGGTTGGCAGCTTGTTTTTCGAGGTTAGTGTTCCTGACTCACTCAGACCTCAGGTCGATAAAAGCGCCGTGTTTCCTTAGGACGTCGATGCCAAGTATCACATCTCTGGAACAATGTAGTAAGATTACAGAGCTCGATGACGCGCGTTGGCATTTATACAAGTGCTATCGTGTATTCCAGCTCTATCGCTAGTGGCGACGTAAGTGTCAGAAGAACCTGTATTGTTCCCGTTGTGAACGTAATCACATCGGAAGGTTCTATAGTTACCTTGAATGTCCTTTAGTAGGGTGCCGTTGCGCCAGGTAGCACATACATGTGTGGTGCGGCGATAAGGAACCTTGATAAGGAGCGCGGCAATATATTAAAACACCATCATGAATTCGTTAATTTGGAACATCGCATGCGTATTAGGCACCAAAACATGGAGTGTACTTTTGTCTGTTTTTCTCTTGTAGTTGGCAAATTTACCTTTTTTAACTGTTGTGATATTCTGTTCAACCCACTATGTTAGTCTACTGGCCACTGCTGACCTGCAGGTCGCGGGGTCGAATCTCGGTCTTGGGGGCAGCAGTTATCGTGGAGATGAAAATGCTTGAGGCCTGTGCTTAGATTTGCCGAAGCCCTCTAATACGGCGTCTGTCATCAACATATAGTGGTTCTGCAAAGTTAAACCCCAACAATTGTTATTATTTTATTGCGCTTCCCTTAATGTGGGCCTGTGAAATATTTACGTTTTTCTGCGCAAGCATAGAGGGATACCTCACAAAATGTTCATTTTTTAGAGAAGAGATATTTTGGAAAAGCACTGCGTTGCCAGTAATTCTGAATTTTCCTTATCTCCGCCTTAAGGTTCATTAGAAAGTTAATATACAGAGTATTTATTAGGCCCCACTTTGAGAAAGACAACGTTGTAATTTGGCGCACTGGCGTACTTGTTAGGTCCACGTAAGTAGTGTCCGACTACATCACAGAAGAGAACACTGATGAGGAAAACTGAGGGTGCAAGGTGTGTTCGCAATGTTCGTGCTCAAGCAAAAACTTTTCCAAACAGAAATAATACACGTAAAACATTCTACGTGGTAAAGAAACTTTGAGGCTTTGGATAAACGGTATCATGAGTATTTTGAGAGGATTTTATAAATATTTCACACTTGCACCCAGTAACACTGCAAGAAAAAATTGCCTTTTCACACGTTCAGAAGAAGTATACGTGATTTTGACAAAAAAAAGGATATTACGTAAAGCACATTGCGCGGTTGTGTCCCAGCTCAAACAAACATAAGTAAACTTCGATAAGCATTACGGCATAATAACAGGCGCAAAGTGTCCAGCCTTCTATATTTCAAAGCGGTACCTTAGTTTCACAAACCAACCTATCAAAATTATGAGGTGGACATTGAGAAGTTGAAATTGCACTGCGTCATGCCAACGGTATCCGAAAAAATATAAAGCGGTCACTGTTCCTCAATATAGGAATAATCCTAACTGGTCACTCAAACTTGTTTACAAAATGTGCGCTTAGCCGGCTGTCCATACAAAGATTTTTCTTGGCCTAAAAAATGGGAGAAGCAGTATTTCCGCAGAAGTGAAAGTCTCAACGATTGCAGGAACGTAGTATGCTGTGAATTCGTTCGAGTTAACATTGGTCATGTGTGACAATGGGTTATTGTTCTAAAATGATCATTTTTTTCACAAAACGACAAAGTGGAAGATGACCTTCACTACTTTTACGGAGGTAAGTGCCCATGCTAAGTCTAAATGATTCGTACCGAGCCTATGCATGATTTGTTACGGCGATATTCATGGGCAGCGCTTCTCGCGTTACATTTTTTAGCGAAAGCTGTGAAATTTAAACTGAAGTCGATTTCGCTGCTGTAGTTTTGCGCCCCCAGGTCGCCATAACCACTATTGCGGAGAATAAAAAAAATTCATAAAGGTGATGCTTGATTTTTAATCAAAAGCTTGCGTGGCACTCCAGTATTTTGCTAAAGAGCAACGTTTATCATGGAAACTGTTTCGCAATTTAAATTTATCCAGGTGTCAAGTCGGGCAAAAAGGACGCTGACAGCTGTAACAATGGTACAGAAATAAACAACAGCCGGGTGTCACTCAGTTTGAAACAATAATAGTGGGTGCCTTTTAACTCACACCTATTAGGAGAACGTGAATCTTGCACAGCTCCACAACCAATAACAAATTATGTACAATGCCTTTTACATAAAAATTGGCTCTTTTGGTTCTCCACAGAATTGTGAATAATAATATAGCTGGTGAATTTGCTATTAAAAAATTTATGTTTTTCTCGTAGTGGATACCTTGAAACTCCACCTGCGTTAGTCATGCTAAGAAGTTTAAGCGCGAGGTCTCAAAAGGCTCCTGCTTCAGCTTTTCCTGGTACTTTTCTGCGTGATCCGCCTTGCGCTAAATTCAATGTTCTACGTCCTAAAAAGGTACGTACACAAAAGCACTAAATCTCACCACCTGCGTTTGCGTTCCTATGTGATCGCCTTCTTGGGGCTTACGAAAATTCGCATGGGAAGGTAAGACCGTTCAAAGAATGCGAATTTCGGTTTATGACATGAATAAGGGGATGACCTTGTCTCATACGTCAACAAAATCTTTGCCACGACCACGTGTGGTACATACTCATATACTATGGAGCGGTCTGCAAGATTGCGCCACCGATCACGGACACTTCATATCTTCATATCTTTTGAGGAATGGTGAATGGAGACAAGTGGTAATTAAAATCACAGGGTTCAAAAAAATAAAAATCAACAACGTTTATTAGAAAAGTGCGAAGACTAAAAACCCACCAGTTCTACGAGCGCCCCAGAGCTGAGTACCAACTAAAGCTGTAAGAGTGGCCTTTCTAGAGCTTTTTTTTTGGAACTGTTTGCGTAACTTTTACAATTAGAAGTGCCAGCTATACCACGAACCAATATTTTTGTGTTCCAGAAAAGCAGTCACTCTGCAATTTTACGTCATTCTTCGGAGACGTGTTGTATCTCACTACACACTTGCAAAAAAAGTTTGGCAACTTTTTATGCAATGAAAGACCACGATGAAGAATTATGGCTGATTGTAATATATCGGTGTGTTTGTTGATCAACTCGATACACAATTCACAATGTGTGACACCTGGTTGCTTTTTTGCTGTTTTAGCATACTTTTTTACTCATCATAACGCAATTTTTTCCCGACATGACGCCTGCTGAAGCAACTTTGAAACAAGGCTTCAAGCACCGGCGTAGTTAAGTCATAAAAATCTGGTCTGGGTCTGCTATGCGGAGGACTCAAGTTCAAATGTCATTGTGTTGTTGGTGTTGTTAGTGTTTAGTTAATTTTTCCTATTTTTTATGAGAATGAAATATTTTTGTGTCTTTTAGAGAAGTCTATGGGAAATTATAAAGTATCTTTCTATGTAGCACGTTTAGACTGTTTCTGAGTTGATGTTTTGAGTTTTAACAACACGCGGTGTGATGTGCAGTAGCTTACAATAAATATGGGTTTTCCTTTTTCCCTATTGCGATTTATCTGACATCAATGTCAGAAGTACTTTTGGGGCTGTGGATATATACTCTTGCGTGATGCTTTGCAAGACTAGCTTAAGAATTAGCCCTGTTTTAGAAGTTATACTTGCGGTTGTGATACCAAATCGACTTATCAGGGCAATATAAAAGAGAAAGATGATATATCAGAGGCAAATTAGCATGCCTAATAGATACACTAATTTGCTGGAAGTCTGGTTGTACAATCATTTCGAAAACGTTTTTGTGATGCACTCGAATATAGTGCCGGGTATCTGGTGAACTTATTAACCCACATATGAACCTCTAACTTGGTTCCTATTTTCTATACTTGAAATTCATCTTCATTGCAGAGAAAGATGTCACAGCAAACAATGTTGCTTATTTTATTGAACTTTCTCTTACGCTATGGCATATCATTCGGGCTTCTATTCGATGAAATCGGTATGCTATCAGGAAACAGCTTTCATGTCTGTTTGTTCCACATTTTCTCACAGCATAAAAAATTAGCGTATTATTTACAATTCGAGCTGTCTTTCTTTAAAATAAGATTGAATATTCAAATGTATCACAGATGTCAGAAAGAACCCCACTAATTTCACACTGCCTTACAATGAGGCGACGTCAGAGTCATTCAATAAATTTTTGCGAAGCAATCACGCCTAGTTTCATTTGTCTGCTGCATATTTTCGCTGATACCGCATAATGTTGGCAAGTCTCATACATTACAGTACTTAACGTGCTTTTTTCTCTTATTATATATACGCAAAAGAACACATTATATTGTAGTCGGCTCTACTAAGATTGTGCGTGCATTTGTTTAGAAGCCCACCTTGAGTATTACCTAAAAAAACACAACCAACTGCTAAATACTGCGCTACGTTGAATAGTGGCGCTCCTTAATCGCATTTATTGACTACAGCATGTCTTCTCTTTTCTTTTTCAGATGAATCGCCATTAGCAGCAGGTGGGTTTTCTCTACGCGTTATTGAGCAAAGTTATGTCGCATAGATTGTGGCCACGATTGAGTGGAACAACAGGGGTGCTCAGTAGCGCCGAAATGAGTTTTGTGTTCGTGAGGTCTGTAACTGAGGCAACCTTTTTATCAGAAAAGGTCAACTTTTTTTTTCCAGCGAATGAACAAGGGCAGAGGCCTCACGTCATTGCATTCTGATTGTAACACCGACGCCCTACTGCTAATCTCACAATCGTTTCCTGTAGACCCACTGCCCGCAATGGCACATGACCACTCTAAGGAAGACATGTCTCTGAAGAGAAATAACTGAGAGAATCTGAGAGAAATACTCTTTGGAGAATCTGAGTTGTATACAATAAACTTAAGCCGGAGTTGGTGCCTTCCAGTTACACTTCTGTAATTTTGGATCTGGGGTCTCTTCCCTCTTATGTAAGGAAAAAATAAAGGGAATGAAATAATCAAATACTCAAGAAAAATTGACATATAAATTGCGAACGTAATTTTGCAAGAACATGGGGACATGTTAGTTCAAATATACCACATAATTTATGATAGTCAACTCTCTATTTCTACAAGTCCCTTCAATTTTCGTTATGTTTAGTGATGTCGTCTTTTTGAACCGTTGCCATTTTAACGTAATACGCTTCGTCTGGGTAAATAAATTTTCACACTGAGGTTTCCTGTTTTACCGATTTTTAGCAATCTTCCACTAGTGTGTGTCATTATTCTGGTGTAGGTTCTGTTTAGTCTCTTACTTTTTCTCCAATGCTGTGTTCGTTGCTGTCAATCTCAGTAGGCTGTCAACCCGTGTATTGGTGAACTCTTGAACATAGCCATAAGTTTACTCGCCAAAAATCCAAAAAATAAATGACATTTGTCATTTTATTCATTCCGACAATGTTAAAACGATCAGCAATAAAAATGGCAACATTGCCATAAAAAGCTCCTATTTGTATTGAATATAGTGAAAACATATATTAAAATGAAAGTACAATTTTGGCTAGAAAGTTAATAGACATTCTCCTCACAAATAAACTCTATAAACAAATCCGGGACTCAAAATTGAGATCGGACTTGAGGTGAAGGTTATTAAGGAGACATCAGTACTTAAACTGCTGGAATGTGGCTAATACTGAACAACAAAGCTCTCCATGCTTTGAACATGGTGAAGTACATTCAAGTAGAATTCTCGGGTGATATCTGCGGCCGTCTATTATTCGGCAGGAATGAGGAATCAAGAAAGCGTCAGACTCGAAAAATGCCTCGTCATCAGCACAGTAATGTAGTGGCTAATTCACACTGCCAATAATATAAGCAGGAGAAAGTAAAGACTTGTCAAATAATAAAGATGAGTTATAGTACAACATTCAGGTTGACACTCGGTTATTCGATGCCAAACGTCCCAGTTATTCTTGCGACCATCTCCAAATGTTTTAGAAAAAAAATGTGCTGGTATACTGCATTGAGGAGCGTAAATTGGTAGTATATTTTAAACAAAACATTTTTTCACGCCAACGCGTCCTCAACTTCGTAAAATGTCGTCTGTGTGTTGGTTGGGCAAACATTTTTTTTGAAGGTAGCACTCTTTCTTTTTGCACAAAATTAAACAAAATTACTTTGTGCACGTAAAGTAAAAGTAATTTTGTAAGTGGTATGAAGCTCAGTATTATTACCGCAATTTTTCTGACTCATGCGTCTTCAAGATTTCAGCTAAAATGTGTTATGTTTGCATTTTTTCTGTTGCAATACTGAACTTTATGAATATCTGAAGAATAAATACTCACCAGAAATTATACTTTGTAGAAAAATACATTTTGACTGCTTAAGTTGTCTAAATTCACGGGAAAAATAAGAAATATCACAAAATCGACATTTTTGTCTCTGTTGGAACGCTGTTGGCTCCTTGTGGTGGTCCAGTTAAAACTCATCTTTGGACACAACTCAAAAGCAAATAAATATTTATTTTTATGTGAAAAGTTTTATCCTGACATTTTTTAGAGAAGAAAATATTTTTGAAATTTCTCATTGACGGCAATCCTTCAAGTTGGTCATACCACAGTGTTTGGCCCGAAGTTGCCTATTGCCATCAATAGGAAATTCAAAAATCATTTTCTTCCATTAAAATTTAATAATAAAACTTGCCACATAAAAAGTACTGTTGATTTGCTTTTGAGTTAGGTTTAAAGGTGATTTTTTTCTTGACCACCATTTGGTGCCAATCGCGTCTCAGTATGGACAAAAGTGTCTATTTTGTTAAATATGTTATTTTCCCCGCAAATTTCGACTACTTGAGCAGTCAAAACATAAGTTTTCTACAAAGTATACCTTCTTTTGAGTAAGTATTGATTGTTGAAATATTCATACAAAGTGCAGTACTGCAACAGAGAAAATTGAAAACATGAAACATTTTGGCCGAATTCCTAAAGGCGCATGAAGCAGAAAAATTGCAATAATAATATTGAGCCTCAAACACCTTACACAACACCTTTACTTAGCATTCACGCTGAATTTGGTACAGAAAGTAAGTGTGTTACCTTTAAAATCAATGTTACCCAATCAACACCCGGACGACATTCTAGGATATTCAGAAAGCACCAACGTGACCAAAAAGTATTTTGTGTCCGGAATATTCTAGAAATATACACTCCTCAATGCAGTAAATCATCAAAATTTCTTCTATCGTATTTAGGATGGTCGCCAAAATAGCTGGGACGTTCGGCGTGGATTGACCCACTTCAAACTATGAATGAGAAGATCCTATCGCTCGGCATCCGCAATATATTTGATGGTCTGCCTAATGTGTCTTTCTTAGGGAAGATGAGCTGTTCTTCGCAGACACAAACCAGCACTGCTCTCAATGGCAGATTTAGGCTTAGAGATTGCACACAAACACACCGAAGCACCAAAAGCTCATCGTGTCATCAGAGATATCTATAAGTTATCAATAAGACCGAAAAACATAGACCCGACATCACATGCAGAGATGAAAAAAAACTGCAGCAGAATACGCGGACAAAGCAACAAATGATGCAGTGTTGTTTCACAATGCCGGCCCAACACAAATCATTAGGAGGTGGTTCTCGTGAACAAAAAAAATGGCAGCCTGTGCTGCCATTTATTGAGAGGTCATTATAGCAGTCGAATAGATGAGGCACAATGCTATACAAACTATAATCACAGACTCTTAGGAAGCATGCAGGAATTATCAGGTCAGAAATGTCGACACTAATATATGAGAAATCTACGAAAAAGTAGAAGAAAATGCGACATCAGCTATACCCAAACAGTGACTTGGGTCTTCACACACGAGAGAGTTACTGAAGAAGCCTATGTAAATTAGGAGGCTCGATGTTTCAGTTATTTTCAAGCTCCCTGTGACTTGACCGTGACCGTCGCTCATTAATCCCAATTACAAATATATACTGCAATATTACAGAAAACGGAAGGTACACTTCCTAGCACGATATATGAATCTTTCAGTCATAGTTTACACGTAGTTACGTAGGCTCTAAACATAACATTATACAAACATCCAAAGGTTACGTACGTGGTGCCGCATTTTATTCACAGACATATGTCGGGCGTATGGGAGCACACCACAGTAATGCACCGATCCCATCGGGGAGCAAGAAGATTATCATTTGAGATCGAGGTGCGGGGATTCGTTGTCGAGTGCTGTCTTCGTCCTCGTTGTTCAGCACTTTTCGGTCTGGAATGATCACAACGGCCAGGAGTGCCAGGTTAGGGGCCTGACCACACGCCAGTGCCATATTTGAAGTCAATGAGCATTTTGTGCAAATAAAACTTTGTGCATTTTTTTGCAAGACGTCCTTTATTTCGGAACTGAGTAGGAGAAAGAAAAGGTTATATTTTAATATATTTTATTTTTTGATACTACAGACTCAAGGTGCAAGCGTGGGCAACACAGATACAAATAAAATAATACAGATATGAACTGAATAGCAATTGCAAGGCTAAAGCAATGAAGGGTGAAGAGGGTTGTTTGGTGAGGCAATTTATTGATAACACATATTAGTAAGGCAGTTCAATCCACATATGGTGCTTGGAAAGTACAAAAACTTGAGTAGGCTGGTGCGAGAAAAATATGTGATCAAGGGTTTTTCTGTGGTGGTGGTGGGTGGGCCGCCTACCTAGAGGTGTAAAAGACGGCGATGGTTCTAGAGCTGGCTTTTGTTCAAATGTTGGTAAAAAAATTCTAATCTAGCGTTTTGTCTTCGCGTCTGCGATAAAGGAATGCTGTTGGATAGCATCAAATCTCTATGGTCTATGCATCAAATATAGTCTATGCTATATTATTGCCCATGGGATGTAAATTGTTTCGTAAAGTGCACTTGACGTCACCTCGTTTAGCTGTGTGCACCGTGTGTCACTCCATATAGCGCTAATTTACTATGATTATTCACTGCGGCGGTTTCTCTATCGTAATCTTTTTCACTTACAGAGGTCATAGAAGGGTAAGTATTCACGAAGAAACTCGACAAAATGTACGTTATACAAACATTATGAACATGATTTTGGTGTATGTATTGCAATCACATTTCAGCGATGGTAAGGTGGACAAGCTAATAAAACAAGCATATATATTACTATAAGGGGAACTTGCGCCCACAACTCTAATGACTGTGGTCGTCTGAGTTATTCCAATTTCAAAAATGCAACTGTCTTCTTCTTTGTAGCCAAAGCACACGAGCGCGTGTCACACGCCAGCCAGGTCTGACCTGGTGTTCGTTCCACGATGGTCGCGGCGGGCTACTTGAACCTGGCCAACCTGTCTTGGCAATATTTATATTTTGGGCCTATCTTCTGACATTCACAAGGAAAAAGAAACCACAATGTTTCTAGTTTACCCTCGCACTAGGTGTTCAACAACAAAGCCTGTTATCTTCAAATGTTTTTGTTTATTATTTTCGTTCGTTGAATTTCAGGTGTTCCTTTCTGATCGCGTCTTTCAACCAGCCACGTTTCATAGGTATTCATCACTGTTATTGCTTAGCAACTGTATTTTATCATGACGTCTGCTTGGGATATTTATTTCATTCCCTCTTACCCACGTGAGCTATAAAATGTTCAAGGGTGTGAAAAATAACCATGTTGACATACCAAAACCAGTTCTACCCCATCAAAAGCGGCAAGTAGTGTGGAGCATAGCTTCACAGGAGATCATCGTGAGTTCTTCTGTTATTCTCCAAATTTCTGTCTATTTTGGTGATATGAAGCTACTTCATATTCATTAGAGTTTCTTGGATTTGATGATGCGTTATGTATTTCTGGAGTATGTTGTTGTTTTGCAAGTGTCGTCCCAATACAAGTGTCTTGTTTCTAATTGGTAGCTTGGTAATGCACGCTGGTTTATTTCTAAGTGCCTTTTAGAAGCGCACTCTCCTTAGCAACTGAACAGCGCGTGTGTACTCATATGACATACTTGACCTGCGTGAAATTCCCTTTCAGGGAAGTTCAAGGCGATATAAAGTTCATGTGTGTTTTATCAACCTGCAGTGCTCCTTTATGCTGGCCATCTTATTGCCACGCTAGCTTCTTTGGAATTATTTATTTCCTTACAATGCTTATAGCCCTCGCGGGCTGTTATAGGAGCTGAAAAGCAAACTATGCAGTGCTATGTATTAATCTATTACAAACGTCGCTGGAAAACTTCAGATGACTCACAAGCAACAAATACGCTAGAATGAAGCGTCTTCCAGTCAACAATCGTTCAAGGCAAAAGAGAAAACTTTAATACATCGATTCTCTTGGCACAGGGCAAATTATCATACGGATAATTGACTCGCGGTTAGACTTGGGTTTGAGGAAGCAAGTACAAAGTTGGATTGATGTTTATTGTGTTTTTACAAATTCGATAAAAAAGCTTGAAGCGTTCAGTTTGTTGGTGCTCCAACAACTTTTGAAGATTTCGCTGTGAAGTAGCGCTGTTACTGATTGCGTTCCTTGGTAGCACATAATAATGGGTCTGGCGGCACGAATAAATAAAACTGACTGCCATTTGCTGGTTCATTTCAGCTCATAAACAAGCTTCTGACTGTGTGGGACCCAGATAATACTGGCATAATCTAGTGTTGGACGTCCTACTGTTTCATAAACCATCACCTTTGTTTGAGGCATGGTATCTCTTAGCTAGAGCACTCAGCTTAGGTTCAGCTCAACTACAAATATTTTCAATATGCTTTTTTTCAGGTTAGGTTAGAAGTTATTGTAACATAAAAATATTTTACCCCACTAGCTTGTTTTACTTCTTTAATTTTTATTCATTACGTAACTGTGATAGCGCTTCTTTTTTTGACATCGACATACAGGTGGTCTTGTTGAAGTTGATTTTCATATCCCATTTCTGACACCACTCTTCAACAGCACACAAAGCATTGTTGAGCAAAGCCTGGTCAGAAATACTTCTCACACTACTAAATAACACGCAGTCATCCACGAATAGTGTCACAGCAACGGAAGAGTGAAAAGCTTTTGCGATATTTTTAATATACACATAAATGAATTTGGACCAAGACTGATCCCTGTGGTACTCAGGATGTTACAGGCAACGTTTGTAAGCGTGCTCAGGATATTCCTTCGAACTACTGCCTGTTACACAAAAATCCAGTGACCAATCCGATAATCTCAACAGCAACACCCAGCTCGTGAATATCGCATATCAGTTTTTTGTGACAGTGTCGAATTCTTTTGACAAATCTATTGGTGTCGCATCCCTTTTTTCTCTAGCGTTAAGTGCAGTGACGACTGTAAGCACTGTTTACTGGCCACAACTACGCCTAAATGAGCAGCCTAACCTAGGACATAAAGACTCCTGCCTTTGTTCACATGATGACCTCAGGAGAATATTATGCTAATTTCCAGGCTATCGAGCATCACTCCAGACATGAAAGTAACCAACTTTATTGATGCTTACAAAAGTGATTTATTTATACTGATTTAAAGATCTGTGATGTTTACAGTGATCTCGCCGATGATGACTGGAGCACAGTGCTCGTGATGGGTTGTGGCTTACTGCTCTTCGGCTTTCTCCTGTCCATCATATTCTTCTCGGTGGTGACAATTTTCAGTGAGTACCAGTTCTGTAATTGCTTCGTGCATATTCCACTTGTACCCATCTATCATTCAGTCATGCGTTATACATCACGAGAATAATTTATTTGCCTAGAGCCCGCTTCAAACGTTTTACATCCAGGTAAAATAGTGTCACGTAAATAATTTATACCTAACAATTTTTATGATTACAAGTCCATACTTTTTATGACTATGGTACTTTTATTCTTTATTGTTGCTTTGGTAAAAATTTTACTATGCAGCATGTTTAGTGTTTCTTACAGAAAACACACTTTTCGCCAGTAATATAAACGTATTTATTGCTTTATATGTTCGTATATTGAATATTTGAAAAACTATGGCAACAAATTAGGCAAACATATTGATACAATATTGTGCCAAGTTGGGAAAAATAGCAATTTGACTCGCATTGCGGCCTATTGTTAGCAGTGTTGAGCTTCAAGCAGAAATATCTTTTTTATTTTTGCATAGTATAGGGTTTTAGCAAAATAAGCAGAAAGTTTCAAAAGACAAGTTTTTGTTTTAGGCAAAAACAGTTTTTCCAAAATAACAAACACAAAATAGTAGATAGCCGCCAATTGCCCGGCAAACATTGCATATCACTTCAGCACGAGGTTCTAGCGGGGGCTTTTCATCAACGATTGAAGCATGTCGTACAACACCTTATCAATTTTTTAGTAATATTGCTGTATAAACCATCAAATTGGGGCATTAGTGCTTTCTCTAACGAAAAGTCTTACCTTTGTACCATCAGGGGCCGGTTAAACCGAATTGCTTCTGTATCCCGAGAGGTAGAACTATCATGCAGTATATGGTCTCTGATATCGTATGAAGGTGTTGTGTTTGGCTTCTGATAGTTAGTACCCAAGGCCTAATAACTATTGTTAAAACTAAAGTATGTCTTATCTCAGCTATTTTTATTGTTTCACCTACAGGCTGATGCGTCATCACTTACCTCTGAGGTGCATAATGAAATGACGTATCTTAGACATTGGACATCATGCCAATAATGATACTTCAGTTTCCATTCTTGAAGAGATTTTATACATTTTATTACCCCCTTTCCTAGAAGTACGGAGGTGCTCAAAATGCGTTAACTAAAAGCCCATTGGTAATGGTGGGGTGCTTTCAATGTTTTCAACACCCTCGAACAATTAAAAAAGATGAATGAAAAGTTTCATTGACAACCGTTAACGGTGAATGAAGTGCCATTTATATGCACGATATCAAATCGTCTCCGACGTTTATGCCCAGAATACGTTATTCCGTCATGTACACCGCTGACATAAACAATCACGCATCAATCCTTACCTGAAACATCTCAAAGTAGCTTAGGTGAAGTATACAATAACAATTTCGTTAATTATTGTTAGGGCTTGTGTAGTATTATTCAGAAACTAAACACACTGCATCTATAGTGTATTGCAGGTTATCGACTGAGTCACAATTTAGTCCCTTGGGGCTAGAAAGCTGTTGGATATTACCTGCCCCCGGAAGGTCCAGGGGGGTAGATACTGTTCCATAGAAAAAGCAGTATTGCCTTGTTGCGACGTTATATACAGCATTATTACTAAACAAAACAAGTGAGAAAACGTTGTGTGGCATACCCTATTTGCTGCAAAAAAGCTCGGGCAAGAAAATCGCGCTAACGGGCTATGCAGTGAAGCTGCGTCTCCTTTTATTTCTCTCTTTTACAGGAAGAACTACTTTTTTTTCAAAGTTTATTGCTTATTTTACTGTTAAACTATAGTGTGCAGCTATATAAAAGCCTTATTTCGATTTTGAGCGCAACAATCAAAAAATTAGCCCACATTGTGAGCAAAATTGTGTTTTTTCTCTACTTCGCCACAAAATTGTGGCAATAGATTTGCTTTAATTGCTCTCAAAAAATGTTAATAAGTTAATATAGAAACATATAAAGCAGAAAATGAAATGGAGTACTGGCAAAAATTTTGTTTATTATAAGAACTGCTGAACATTCGGCATATTTTAAGTTTTCAACAAGGCGAAAAACAAAACAGAAAGAAAATAAATATACTATCACAGTGATTGAAGACTGGCGCCTTTATATTGACAAAAAAGTTGTGTGGCATACCCTATTTGCTGCAAAAAATCTCGGGCAAGAAAATCGCGCTAACGAGCTATGCAGTGAAGCTGCGTCTCCTTTTATTTCTCTCTTTTACAGGAAGAACTACTTTTTTTTCAAAGTTTATTGCTTATTTTACTGTTAAACTATAGTGTGCAGCTATATAAAAGCCTTATTTCGATTTGGAGCGCAACAATCCAAAAATTAGCCCACATTGTGAGCAAAAATGTGTTTTTTCTCTACTTCGCCACAAAATTGTGGCAATAGATTTGCTTGAATTGCTCTCAAAAAATGTTAATAAGTTAATATAGAAACATATAAAGCAGAAAATGAAATGGAGTACTGGCAAAAATTTTGTTTATTATAAGAACTGCTGAACATTCGGCATATTTTAAGTTTTCAACAAGGCGAAAAACAAAACAGAAAGAAAATAAATATACTATCACAGTGATTGAAGACTGGCGCCTTTATATTGACAAAAAAGTTGTGTGGCATACCCTATTTGCTGCAAAAAATCTCGGGCAAGAAAATCGCGCTAACGAGCTATGCAGTGAAGCTGCGTCTCCTTTTATTTCTCTCTTTTACAGGAAGAACTACTTTTTTTTCAAAGTTTATTGCTTATTTTACTGTTAAACTATAGTGTGCAGCTATATAAAAGCCTTATTTCGATTTGGAGCGCAACAATCCAAAAATTAGCCCACATTGTGAGCAAAAATGTGTTTTTTCTCAACTTCGCCACAAAATTGTGGCAATATATTTGCTTGAATTGCTCTCAAAAAATGTTAATAATTAATATAGAAACATATAAAGCAGAAAATAAAATGGAGTACTGGCAAACATTTTGTTTATTATAAGAACTGCTGAACATTCGGCATATTTTAAGTTTTCAACAAGGCGAAAAACAAAACAGAAAGAAAATAAATATAAGAGCACAGTGATTGAAGACTGGCGCCTTTATATTGACAAAAAATGTTTCATGATAATCATTCAGATCAGTAGTAATATATACATTATTACCGTGAGCCAGTCTTACTTAAGTGCCCAACGTTTAAAGTGTCCTCTATCTAGGCAACACAAATTTTTTAGAAGTATAATGCCTCAATAACTACTCACCGTTACTTATAGCTCCACAATTTTTTAACCTGATCTCTTTTGTTCAAAACTTGACCGGATACTGTTGATATAAAATGACACACACACACACACACACACACACATATATATATATATATATGTATGTATATATATATATATATATATATATATATATATATATATATATATATATATATATATATATATATATATAGTCCAGTAGATCCTCCATGAGCGGTCACAACGTGGTTTATTTCGACGTTTCGGCCTAGAGTCTGGCCTTCATCAGGATTAAAGAAACAGTTTGTTGGTGCTCAGCTTTATACAATCTCAAATCAGAGGACAAGGAAAGAGGAAAACAGACAGAAAAGAAAAAAGAAAAAAAGGAAAAGAAAGTAAAAGAAAAGAAAAAGAAGAAAAAACAGAAGAAGAAGAGAAAACTATACGGTGGACTCCCCTGGGCGCCCCCTTCCACTCTTCCCTCAACTTCCCCCCTCCACTCCTCCCTCCACATCCCCCTTCATCTCTCTACCCCTTCTCCCTTTCACCTTTCTTATGTCAGCGGTCTGTGTATGTTTCCTTTCACTAACGCATTCCTCCCGATCAGACGGCGCCTCCTCGCACTGGCGGTTCGGTGTGGGGCAAAAAAGAGCTTTTTTGGGAAGTCCTAAGCCTTTAACTACTCGGAGTCCCGTAAACAATTCGTCGCAGAAGGAGGGGTGCCGCGTATTGTGGCAGAGGCTGGTAAACGGGCATTTTAGGAAGTTTTAAGCCTTTAACTACTCGGCGCCCTGTCAACATTTCGTCGTAACAAGAGGGGTGCCCCGTATTGCGGTAGAGGCTGGTAAGCGGACGCACTCCAGAAGCGGGCACGCGTAATACAGAAGCAGAAGCAGACACGCGTAATCAAGAAGCGGGCAAGGAATTCTCATTGCGCCCGCTTCTATGAAGTACGAATACTTGCTGACAAACGAATTAGACATGAAATGCATAAATCAACATTGCAAGAGTACCTTCATGCTAGAATAGCCCCCAAAGGTATGACACTCTCCCTCACACCAGCCGCTACAAATCTAGGTGAACACGACCAAATAACATGGAAAAACGTCCTCCTTGAGGCATCTCTTAAAGTAACAGAAATCGCTATTAATCACAGTGATAAGCAGGTAAAGAAACTGGTCGCTATGACCAACACCATTCTCCGCCACAACACTTTATCGAACGAAGAAATCACGGGATTAACAGAATTTGAACAGAACAAATACCAAGCCATCATGACCACAAAAATTCATAAACTCGAAAGAGACCTTGTGCCCAAACCCGCATTCCCTGATATAGTTCCTTATCACTACAACACCACCACCCAGGAAATCACTAATGGTACAAACGAGCACCCATCTAGGAACACACCCTGTGACACTGTGGTTGTAAACTTATCAGACACGAGCTTGTCACCTGACGAAGAAAAACTGCTATCAAAGGGACTAAGCTTCTGCCCGACGACAAAATCTTTCGATGACTTCCACTTGCTCCGAGACCTCGACAACTTCGCTCGAAGCCTAAGGTTGCGCGAATAGTCCTTGGACAGGCCTTCTAACCACAAAACAATTCACCGTCGTAAACCAAATGATTGGACACCAAACAGAAATCGAGACAAGTGCTTGGACCTTTATATCAACGCAGTACACAAAGATATAGTACACGAATACCACAGAGAGAAAGGGAACCGAAAAAACTTGACAAAATCTGAAAAAATAAGTATGAAAATTTTGGCATCTAGGACAGACATAACAATAAAACCCGCTGACAAAGGAGGAGCAATTGTAGTCCTTAATACAACCAACTACTTACAAGAAGCATACCGCCAACTAGATGAATCAAGATTTTACGAATGCCTCCCAGGTGATCCGACAGACGAATACAAACGTATCGCATCAACAGAGCTAAAGAAACTGTTGGATGCAGAAAAGATAACCAACACTGACCACAAACTGATGCGAGCAGCATACCCTCGTCCAGGTCGCTTCTACATCCTCTCAAAAATTCATAAACCTGGTAACCCAGGTCGACCGATCATATCATGCATCGGTACAATAACTGAACCCATATCAGGGTACGTGGACAAACTAATAAGCCACATTCCATGCACCCTCGCGTCATACATAAAAGACATTACACATTTTCTTCGAGACATTGCAGGTTTCTGTGTGCCGAAAAACTCGTACTTGGTTACTCTTGATGTCTCTTCATTATATACAAATATTCCTCACGATGACGGCATAGCTGCTTTACGAAACATGTACACAAACCATAGACAATCTAACACCCCAGATTTCTCTGCCATTGAAACTTCGACGAGGATGGTCCTCGAATTAAATTCATTCGAGTTTAACCAAGAGTATTTTCGACAAATCAACGGGACCGCTATGGGCACCCAAATGGCACCTAATTATGCCAACATATTTATGGGAAAGCTAGAATCTGAATTTCTTGCACAAAGTTCCTTGAAACCCATGTTATACAGAAGATACATAGAAGACATCTTTTTTTTTGGACCCACAGCGAGGACGAACTTCTCAGCTTTATCGACACTTACAATGCTGTACATCCGAACATACACTTCACACACACATACTTGCAAGTTACCGTAAATTTTCTTGATGTTACCATAATGATAGAAGAAGAGAAGCTCTCTACAACCCTAAATCGCAAACCAACAGATCGACAACAATACCTCCATTACCAAAGCGATCACCCACGCCACTGCAAAAACAGTATTCCATACAGCCAGGCTCACCGGTTTAAGCGAATCTGCTCTAGAGACGCTGACTTTGACACGAGCTCACAGAGGCTAAAACTTATGCTCGAGAAACAAAAATACCCCCCACATGTACTTAATGACGCTGTTCAAAAAGCAAGAAAACTAAAACGTCAAGACTTACTTATGAAGCGACCACCGTGAGAAGACCCACAACAAACAAACATCTGCTTGACTTACAGCACAAACTTCCCCAATGTAAACAAAATCCTTAAACGACAATACAACATTCTGGAACAAAGTGAACGTCTGAAACACGCATTCCCATCCGCTCCAGGCGTCGTTTACCCACGACCACGTAACCTCAAAGACACCCTTGTCCGTTCCCAAATCAACACATCACCCCCAATAATCCATGCCACCCTTGTTTAAAGCCACGATGTTTTGTATGTAAGGCGATGCGAGAAACAGACAAAGCAACCAGCACGCAATCCAAGTTTTCGATTAACATACGAGGAAACCTAACATGCGATTCCTCTAATGTGGTATACCTACTCGAATGCAACGTGTGTGGTATGCAGTACATCGAACAAACAGAAACACCATTTAGGATTCGCTTCAATAATCACAGAGCCCATGCGAAATCAGCCCCAAGTCTACCTCCATCAAAACATCTCAATCTTAATGCCACGTCCGCCGCACCGCTTTTGGCGAGTGCGTCTGCGTTGTCCGGCAGGCCTACCAGCTAGGAACACGCGAGGGGAGCTAGAGCACCGATGCCATGTGTCTCCGTAATTCTAGCAAATACTCGCAGTGTAACAAGCAAACGGGAATCCCTTAACTCTGTCATTAACACCGTTAGCGCAGACATCGTAGCACTCACTGAAACATGGTTGCACACACACATTCATGATAGTGAAATCTTCGACGTGTCCTGTTTTAACATTTATCGCTGCGATCGCACCTTGCGTCAAGGCGGTGGCGTATTACTTGCTGTCAAAAAGTCTTATCCATCTCACTTAATTCACGTTCACACTGATTTAGAATCTGTATGGTCTTGCGTTGACATTGGGCACCGGAAATTTGTTATGGGCGTTTGTTACCGTCCACCTTCATATTCCCCAACGTTTGTGTCTGAACTACACGATGCGCTGAATATTGTTTCTACACGACACCCCACTGCTCCTATATTCCTTATGGGTGATTTTAACTTCCCACATATTTCTTGGTCCTCGGAAACCCCCGCATCCAAAGCACCTTCATCTCAAACAACAGAATTTCTCAATCTTTGTTCATTATTTCCTTTTCCCAGCTCGTTTCTGAACCGACTAGAACCACGCAAGAGACCGCGAACATACTAGATTTGATATTAACTACGCACGCTAATTTTGCTTCCCCGATTTCATACTTACCCGGTCTGAGCGACCACTCGCTCCTTTCATTTAATATAAACGTTCCACTAAGCAAGGCTACGACCTCAACTAAGCAATTTCGCGACTACTCAAGAGCAGACTTTGAAACTATTAACAACGAACTAGCTTGCTTTCTGGATATTTTCTTGTTGCATTTTGATACGCGTACCGTTCAAGAAAACTGGAACCTATTTAAAAATAAGGTTCACGAACTAACTGATAAATACATCCCTCTGCGTGCAATAAATTCTAACCCGGAGGCGCCTTGGTACAACAAGCAGTTAAACAGGCTGTCTAATCGAAAAAAGCGCTGCTATCGTCTGGCTAAAAAATCCCCGAGTGATTACCGATGGAACGCATACACAACCGCCAACAAAGCATACATTGCAGCAGTAAAACTTGCCAAATCACACTTTCTTCAGCGCACCCTTCCTTCTATGCTTATTAACGACCCTAAAAAATTTTGGCGTGTGATCACTCCTTCTAAAACGAATAGTATTACATTGACTGGGCCAGATGGTTCCATTATACCCAGTAGCGAATGTTCTTCCCTACTCAATGCAGTTTTTTGCCAGAACTTTGTTGTTTCTTCTAACCCCTCAATTCCTGAACTTCAGAACTGTAATTATCTCTCCATGGACCCCATTGTTACTGACCCAGGTGGTGTAAGTAAAATAATCCAGTCACTGAAACCCTCATCGAGCCCCGGTGTTGACCTTATTAATACGAAGTTATTAAAAAGTACTGTTGTGTATTCCTCTATTTTTTTGTGCAAGATATTCCAGCAGACCCTCGACACGAGCATCCTGCCGGCGGATTGGGAACTCGGGAAGGTGGTGCCACTCCATAAGTCCGGTAACAAACATACGCCTAACAATTTCCGACCCATATCACTAACAAGCATTCCATGCAAAATTCTCGAACATGTAATTTTTTCCCATCTGGTCAAATTTCTTGAATTTAACTCTTTCTTCTCACCCGCGCAACATGGTTTTCGAAAGAAGTTCTCGTGCGAGACCCAATTGCTTTCATTAACCCACAAGCTACACTTAATTTTAGATCGCCGTTCATCCGCTGATTGTATCTTCCTCGACTTCTCCAAGGCTTTTGACAAAGTGTCTCACAAACTACTCCTTTACAAACTAAGCAAGTTAAATCTAGATCCTAAGTTGTTTGCAAGGATTGAGTATTTCCTTTCTAATCGTTTCCAGTTCGTCACAGCCAATAACTATGACTCTTCTTCAGTTCTGTTCATTCCGGCGTTCCCCAGGGCTCTGTCTTGGGACCACTTTTGTTTTTGATATACATTAATGACCTACCTATCTGTGTTCTCTCTAATATTCACTTGTTTGCAGATGACTGTGTTATTTTTCGAGAAATTAACAACGATAACGACGTTACGGCACTGCAATCGGACATTAATGCAATTTCTAACTGGTGTGAGCAATGGTTAATGGAACTTAATACCACTAAATGCAAAGTCTTACGCATTTCAAGAACAGCCCTTTCGACGGGTTCCTATTACCTTAACAACACACTTCTTGAACCTGTGACGTCGTACCGATACCTGGGAATTCACATAACTGATCTTACCTGGTCGCTTCATATTAATACCGTTATTAATAATGCTAATCGCCTGCTTGGCTACCTTCGCCGCAACTTCTTTTCTGCACCTACCTCTTTAAAAACACTTTTGTATAAATCATTGGTTCGTTCTAAACTCGAATATGCATCATCCATTTGGGACCCGAGCCATGACTATCTGGTGACATCACTTGAGCTCGTGCAGAACAACGCAGCACGTTTCATTCTCGGTAATTTCACTCGTGCGGCAAGTGTCACGTCCATGAAAAACTTGCTTCAATTACCCACTCTAACTTCGCGCCGCAAACACTCTCGCCTCTGTCTCTTTCACAAAATTTACTACCATAATTCGCCCCTATTCAGTGAGTTAATTACTCCTCCTTCATATATTTCTTCTCGTATGGATCACCGACACAAAGTAGGAACAATACCATGCAACACCAATGCCTTCTTTCAGTCATTTATTCCTCGGACGTCACAAGATTGGAACCGCCTTCCCGAACTGACCGCCGCAATCGAAGACAACCATCAGTTTCGTGAAGCACTAGCTAACATTGTATGATTAGGGCCCATGTATGTTTGTACTTATCCGCTTACTACTTTTGTTGCTGCTTTTAGTTTTTTGTATAACCTTGTAACCCACTCCCCTCTAAAATGCCTGTAGGCCTTGAGGGTACAAATAAATAAATAAATAAATAAATAAAAAATCTTCCCGACCATGCATTCGACAAACTATCACTAACGCTTTTAGAGACGGGATTTAAATCGAATCGAGAACGTGAACAACGAGAGTTATACCTTATCCACTGATTTAACACCCTCGATAGACGAATAAATGAGAATCCTGGTACACTTGCAGCAATTACAGCATTAGAAAACAATAACGGCAACAATGAAAATAGTAACTGAGTTCACGGCACTGCAGCTGCGAAGGGCACTGGACAACCCAAAACAATTCCAAGTGTAACTACTCTTCCTATGTGCTGCTGTCGTCTGTTTTCTGTTTTATTTTACTACCCAATCAATTGTGCCATGCATGACTTGCCCAACAGCAACCCTGTGCACAGCCGGGAGGCCCCCGCTACACGCGTAATGCAGAAGCGGGCAAGGAATTCGCATTGCGCCCGCTTACCAGCTTCTACCACAATACGGGGCACCCCTCTTTTTACGACGAAATGTTGACAGGACGCCGAGCAGTTAAAGGCTTAGAACTTCCCAAAATGTCCGCTTTCCAGCTTCTGCCACGATACGTGGCGCCCCTCCTTCTACGACGAACTGTTTACGGGACTCCGAGTAGTTAAAGGCTTAGGACTTCCTAAGAAGCTCTTTTTTGCCCCACAACGAACCGCCAGTGCCAGGAGGCGCCGTCTGATCGGGAGGAATGCGTTAGTGAAAGGAAACATACACAGACCGCTGACATCAGAAAGGTGAAGGGGAGAAGGGGGAGAGAGATGAAGGGGGAAGTGGAGGGAGGAGTGGAGGGGGAAGTGGAGGGAAGAGTGGAAGGGGGGCGCCCGAGGGGAGTTCACCGTATATCATTTTTCTCTTCTTCTCTTTTTTCTTCTTTTTCTTTTACTTTCTTTTCCTTTTTTCTTTTTTTCTTTTCTGTCTTTTTTCCTCTTTCTTGCCCTCTGATTTGAGATTGTATAAAGCTGACCACCAACAAACTGTATCTTTAATCCTGATGAAGGCCAGACTCTAGGCCGAAACGTCGAAATAAAGCACGTTGTGACCGCTCACGGAGGATCTACTGGACTATGCAACGCTATGGCCACTCAACCACCATGCCTTCCCATATATATATATAAATAAATAAATAAATATATATATATATATATATATATATATATATATATAAATATATATATGAAATAGATGATCAGAGTTTCTTCCGGCTACCGTAATGAAAGTTATAAACTTCGAGAATAGTGCAGTATAGGAAACAAATCAATAAAATATTTATTTAATCCTAACACAGTTTCGGCTGGTCCACCAGCCGAAACTGTCAGGATTAAATAAATATTTTATTGTTTTGTTTCCTATGCTGCACTATTCTCGAAGTTTATATATATATATATATATATATATATATATATATATATATATATATATATATATATATATATTAGCATAGAGAATTTTGCATGTGTGTAGAAGCGCTTCGTCACTTCGTCAGATTTTTCTGCGTGTCATTTTGTGACTCAATAGCGTATAGTATATCTGTTCCTCATTGGATCATGCAAAGCGTAGTTCATGCAGCAGTGTAAGTTGGATTTATTCTCACCGATGCATTATTAGCCACAATATTTATTTTGACTGAGCCTTCACGTAGATATTTGTGTACTGTCCAAGATTACAGCACTGTTTTTCATTCAAGTGAAAACTAGGCGTCAATATATATTTACAGCATAAGATGATATTGCTCTGCAAAAAACTCCTCACGAGACATGTGTATTGCTTAAACCAGCCTGATTTTACAGATCTCACTATGCGAACATCTTCATAAATTTGGTTACGGTTTAAAGAAACACATAATCAGCAGAAGTTTCTGGGTCACATTATGACGTGTGGGCGGCTTATAGAACGCACAATATAACACCATTGTGTGCACGCACAGTTAAATTGTGTTTGAGCCATAGAAGTATCCAGAGCCAAGTTCTAACTTTTGGACCCCTGGGGTATTTGTTATTAGCAAGATTGTTAGTATTGCTAGGAAGTAATGTTCATTGTTTGTAATATTATGCTTCTTTTATCAAAAGAAATTTATCATAATGAGAGCGCCAAGGTGGTGGGTTCCAGAAATATGGACCACCCTAGGTTCTCTAACATGCTCTTTAAATGATGATGAGAGGACTCAAGTGTTTTCGCATTGAAAATGGGGTTGCTGCAGCCAGAATTCGATCCCATGACTTGCGGTTCAGCAGTCAGTCAACATACTCACTAGATGAGCGTTATCAGTCTTTTTATTTATTTAACCTGCAAGCTTAGTACAAACGTCAACGCCCTCTGTTTCATCTCGGGCATTTGATTTCACAAGTTTTTCAGGTAAACCTAATATGTAACGCGGTGACCTATAAGGAATAACTGTTTAATGTGATAAAAACTATATGGACACTCTCTCGTGCTCGCTCTCATGTTACACCCTTGAATAAAAATGTAGAGGGTCATTAAATCTTTTGGTCAGTGCTGTGCGACGAAACATTTTCAAGTGTTCGCTGTACGCATTGAGAAGCTAGAGCTGCGAATTACTTCTTGGACCTTTGAAGAGAGCTGCTCATATAAACAATTCACCTATTTGATGACCAACACTCTCAAAAAGTGATTACCCTTAGGAAACCATGCAAAATAATGCTGCTTGCTAAACAGACACAGCATCTTGTATGATAATGCGACTGTTTCCCCTTTTTCACCTTTAAGTTCCTACGCAAATATGGGCATGACGTTGCAGGCAGTAGCTCACCTTGACGTCTGTCAGAACATCATAATATAACGATGCTCTTCACTAAGGAAGTATTGTAACGTAGCTTATGCACCAAGGCGTATGCGCCTTTGGAAGAGGACAAAAATCCCCGCGCTCTGATAGCACGACAACCTATGCCGCCTTTTTCAGCCTTGCTGTGCGGTACTTCACCTTTGCAGCCTCGTTGCGACTTCTCTGGTTAATTAAACGACAACGAGTTTGGTGGAGATCACTGAGATCCCCAAACAGCCCTGGCGCTCCGATCTCGAAAGTTGACCGAGAGATCACCACACATCATGACTGACACAGCCACCAACAAGTACACCCCAGCCTAGCCAGCACCATGGGGTGCTCCGTCTCCCTGGCCTGGCGCCACCCGTCAACGGGACCCACCCATCTTCAGAGGCAATGGTGAACAAAACGTCAAAGACAGGCTCTCCTTGTACAAACGCGTAAACCCCAGCAAGAAGTGGACGACGACTCTAAAAGATCTGCTACGTCATGTTTTGCTTGGATGACGTCGCTAAGCTTTGGTTTACCAAGCGCAAAACTGCAATCGCTAACTGTTTCACTTTCAATACCCTCGTGACCGAAGCGTTCGGCCGACCAAAGGTCCTCAAGCTCCACGCTAACCAGCGTCTACGCCATCAAGCACAGCATCCTGGCGAAAGGTTTCCTAGTTACATTGGGGATGTGCTCGACATCTGCAGGCGTGTTAGACCACCTATGCCTGAAGAAGAGATGATTTCCCACAAATCTCAAGGGTAACGAGGATGGCGCATTCTAGACGTTCTTGGCAAAAAGCCCAGCTACTGTGGCAGTCCTCGTAAGCCTGTGCCAGAGCTTTGATGACTTGTGCCTTGAACGTTATATCGCCCTGCAGAGTGTCCCAACACCAGATTCAATCTCAAATATCGCACTCGCAAACAACAACGTTCGCCTAGGAACTTTGTCCAGCCAGATCAAGGACTTCATCAGAAAGCAATCCCCGACAGCTTTCCCTGCTGCCGCACAGCGACGCGTCCACCGCAAATCTGCCCTCGGCACTGCAGCTTGCCATACGCATCAAAACTTGAGAGGCCCTCACTGTTGTTCCGGCCGCTTACGTGTGCACTTACGTGCCATCTCATCTCTCGACTGTCGGCTACGCGCCAACTGTGCCACATTCACCTTTCTTCTACAAAGCTGTGGTCGCGCGATAACTGTCGCATCCAAGCTCCTTATAGGCACCAGCGCACCCTGCCTCGCCTCCAGTTAAGAGACCCCCACCTCACTTTTTCCGTCCATCTGATGCGTACGCACACAAGACCACCACAGCATCTGCTTTATGTGTGGCATCGTTCGCCACATTGCACGCTTTGTCGCCGCCATCCCACATCTGCGTACGCCCACTTTGGAACTTCTATCTTCGAACTGCAACATGCATCCACATCTGCATATGAACGGAGGCACTCCGACTCGGATCGGTGCTTATCAAGAACTCGTTTCCCGTCTCCTCGTCGCAGATCACCATCGCTTGTGAGTCGCCGACCACCTCCTGAGGAGGCAAAATAATCAGTGAAGTTCTGGAGACAAGAAGTGCAATTTGTGCGCAATTCTGAAGGCCTCCATTTTAGCCGCAAAATGTGATACATGTCGATATTCAAGGAGTCACCATGCTAGTGCTTGTAGATACCGGTGGTGCAGTTTCTTCGATGAACGAAATGTTTGTCGGAGGCTCAAGAAGGTGACAACATCTCTCCATGGCTTGCGTCAACGCATTCATCCTTCGGCTGTAAGTACGGCACGCGTCGTCATCCAAGACGTTGTGTATATCATTCAAATTTTCGTTCTATCATCTTGCTCACATGACCTCATCCTGAGTTGGGATTTCCTATCGGGTCATGAAGCCATCATTGATTGTTTACGTGTGGAAGGTTCTCCGTGCCAACAGTTGTTTAAATCGCGCGACAGTTCTCCTCTGCCCTGCTAAGTCTTCTTTGAAAACGACACCAGCTTCCCTCCGGAAGCTTCCGTGCCTATCTCCTTTTCATGTGCTGCTCTATCCGACGCTACGGTGATGTTTACGCCAACTCCAGTGTTTATTTAACGCAAGGACATCGTTCTCCTAATTGCCGTCCTCACATTTGCGTCTGGTTCAATCGTAATACTGGTTACCAATCACTACAACTACCGCAATAGCTTGCCACGAGGTAAAATTTCAGGACTTGTGCAACCTGTCAACCATAGTATAGTGTCGAAGATCCACACTAGGTTACTTCAGTTACGTTACAATATCATCAAGAAATGGCGGCACCTCTGACATGTATAAACACGACAGTTACCAGAACGAAGAAGTTCTTGTGTGGCATGAGTTGAATGTGTTCGTTGTTCTCAGTTGCCCCGTGTTGCCGACTCTACAATACGCTGACGAGGTTTTCGATCACACCACGATGGCTTTTGCTGCGCTTTCGCTACTGCCTCCCTTTCTCGCCAACCCGGGCACTCCAGCCATAACCATGGACCCGCTGGAAACGCCTCTTTGAGAATTTTCTTCTCGCGTCCGGAGCTGCTGACCTGCCTGCGGCCCACCGTCGAGCCTTAAGTTACATTGCCTGGGCCCTGTAGGACAACGTATTTTTATTGCACTTTCACCGGCGCCGAACGCACCGCAGCTGCCGACGACGGAGGCGTTGGCTGCTGCCCCTACTTCAAATGGTGAAGGCAGAGTCCATGGTGTGGCCCCCAAGCAGGAAGCGGCATTGATTGATTGGTTTGTGGGGTTTAGCGTCCCAAAACCACCATATGATTATGAGAGACGCCGTAGTGGAGGGCTCCGGAAATTTTGACCACCTGGGGTGCAGGAAGCGGCAGCGAGTCTCCCAGACGTGTACGACATGGCCTGTGATACTCTGGAACGACCTTTCGCCACGCCTAAAATGACGTCACTTCCGAGAGAGCCATCAGCTACATGGTGAGTCCATCCCCTACTTCGCCCTGACTCTTCTCGAACTGGCGGCTTCTTGCGATTTCAGTGAGCAAGCCAGCGATAATATGTGCGATCCGTTCGTTACCGGAGTTGCATCACCGCAGTTGCAATCACGACTGTCCTTGGAGGGCGACACGTTGACGTTTGACCATGCCATTGAAATCGCGCTGCTCAGCGAGCGAGCCAAGCTGCAGTCGGAAGGTTTTTCTAATTCCGTTGAGCGCATCACATGCCAAAACCCACGTCGGTATGACGCTTCCAAACGAAGCACGCATGGTAGTAGCTGGTACAAGGCACGCCGCCGTATCACAGCTGCCCGAGCTTGCCGCACGCTCACCAAATGAGTTCGCCATCTTCAGATACAGACGCTGCCGATGTTCAGTACAGCAAAAATATGCACACTTGTCTTGATTGCGGCACACGTCACTGTGAACTGACGGCATGTTCCGCTCACAGTAGAACATACTTCGCAGGCGGCAGCTGTGGCCAAATAATGCGAGTGTGTCGTAGCTCACGCAGAACACGAGGATCGTGCCCAACTTGCATCCAGGAAGTTGTTCCTGAACAAGATGCACCAGATGACAGTAGCCTACTCCCTGTTCACCAAGATGAGCGCAAGGGCGTTTACATTGATGCTGTAGTAATGCCAGTCATCTTAATCTCGATACCGTGCATCGCTAAGTTTTGGGTCGACACGGATTCAGCTGTGTCGATTATAAGAGAAAAAAAATCGATACGTGTTTGAAGAGGTTGTATATTCAATGCCGGAAGGTTCCCGTAGAGGGCCAGCTTAAAGCAAGCATCTCGTTAAAGGGGAAACAGCCATGATAGCATTTCATATCACTCCTGAAAGAACTTCTCTTCTGGATCTGGACGCGTTCCAAGCTTTACGACAGCACAATGTTGGGGCACAGTTGCGCTGCCTGTGCATGGTTGCCAAAGCGTCGGGCTCCATGAGTCAGAAAAGAGCAACTTCCGCGCCTACTAGAGGCGCTGTTCCTGTAAATTCGCCGATGTACTATATGTCCGCTCTGTTATGGGTGTTACGACGCGTGTCTCCGACGTCGTTACGAAGGGCGCCACAAAATGTCACCACTGCCACCACTGGTTACGAAAGACGGTGACGCCAACATGGTCCCAAAGGTGCCACTGCTTCGAACTCCGCCGAGAAGGTCACCAGCCTTTTGATAGCGTAGGTTTCTGAGCTCGCGACTGCTTCTGCGCAGAGCTGATAGACGAGCGGACGAGACGATGTGAGTTAAACAAGGTTTATGTACAGCATATATACAGAGCTGTTACAAATTCAGCACTGGTGCCGACAGTTTAGAGATGCGAAGAGCCGAGCTCTCTTCTCTGACACATTAGTCAACTGCTCGCGACGCGCCGCAGGGCTTTTTTTATATGCACCGGGAAGATTCTTTGTGTAACGAAATGTCTAACCAGAAGCACCGCTGGCCGTGAGGTCAGAATCCTCCAATGGGGTCGCCGCTGGGCCGCGTCATTCTCATCAAATCCGCAGCCGCTGCGTTGCACGTGGCTGCACCCAAGGACGAGTGCCGTAGCCACGCATTGCGTCAGACTCACCAGCCAGGCAGATGCCGATTGCTTCGACAGGCTCGCTGTGCGTGTGCGACAGAAAGGCACCACCGCGTGATAAGGCCGTTGAGTTCTTCGCGTCAGGCGGGCTCGCGTGCTGGCCTTGACACAGATTGCCTTTTTCAGAGGCATGGAAATTCGGTGTGGACTCGCAGGCTTAACATGGGCTAAGTTTTCAAACCTACTTTTACCTGGCTTTGACCTGGCGCAAAACGTTCAGCATCAGGTGAAAATGAAGTCGTCAGCCCATCCAGTGGTGCAGAAGCTAAGACGCTCACCTCTTTCCCTGCGCGAGCCTGTGAGCGACCAGCTTCAGCCGTTCCTCTCTGATGATGTAATTGAAAGGGCTAACGGCTCTGAATGCATCTTTCCGATAGTTATAGCCCGCAAAAAGATTACAGCATCCACCTCTGCGTTGACCACACAGATCCCAACAATGCAATTGCAGTTGATAGCTTTCCCCTGTTTCATACAGAGGAGCTACAGAACTCTCCTAATGGTGCACATTATTTGTCGAAGCTGGACTTGGCATCTGCATATTACCAAGTTACTCTTCATTCGGATAGCAGGGACCTCACTGCTTACATTAACCACGACGGCCTTTTTCGGTTTAAAGGAGTGCGCTTTAGATTGGCGTCTTCTCCAGTCGCATTTCAGCAACTCAAGACTTCAATTCTGCAGGGTTGCAAGGGGTTTCTCTGCTACATAGACTATATCATCATTTTGGGCATAACCGAGTCACACCATGCGAAAAACCCGGAGCAAGCTTTTCTGCGCATCGCCGAAGCTGGACTCAACCTCAATGATAAGTACATCTTTTATGCATCGTAGTTTTAATTTCTTGGACATCACATCAGCACAGAAGCAATACCCCTTCAAGCGAAAGTTGATGCAATTGTACACGCTGCCACCGCCCAGATTTAGGCATGCTGCGTTCATTTCTCGGTCTTGTGGAGTAATATTGGGCGCGGTGACTGTACCAGCATGAGGACCGTCCGTAATGCATTCGTGTTTCTTCTACAGATCATCAACCTTCTGCCGCCAGTTCGTTGCCGGTACTCAGGGAGCTGCGAAACGACATCTGCGCATGCCTGCGATGCTCCTATCTGGCGCGTGCCTGATCTGCGAGTATCAACGCCCTGGGACAGCCTGCGTCGTGGCCAAGTGACTGCCTGTGCCGTGTATGACTGGCAGGCGGCAGCATCATGCAACTCAACTATAAGTTCACGTCCAGCGGCCATCTCGACCATTGGGCGCAGCGGCTGTACCAGCATGACGACCGTCCGTAATCCATTCGTGTTTCTTCTCCAGGTGAAAAACAATATGGGAAATGTGTAAGCTCTGACAATCCATTTTTGCTGGTTCTGCCGTGCCCATGGTTGTGCTGTTTGTTGTGCCACGCCGAAAGTGTACTTAGGAAGTTATTGTTACTCTGTGGCGATATTGAGATGAACCCGGGCCCTGACCTGGAGCAAATTGTTAAAATGCTGGAAGGTATTGCGGTCGATGTTAAAAATATCAAGAGAAGCGACTCTCAGAGATTGAGAAGAAGCTAGATACTTTATCTGGGCTCGAAAGAAAGGTAAATGCCTGTCAGAACCAGTTGTCAACTTTGACACTAACAATTACTGTTCTGGAAACAAAATTGAACACCTAGAAAATCGTAGTCCGCGATCCAATGTAATTGTTTACGGTCTTCCTGAGACGGTAAATGAAAACAACAAAACTCTTGAAAACGCTGTCAAAAAAGGCATTTTAGGTGACATCATAGAGCTAGAACCAGTCAACATAGAGCGCATTCATCGCATAGGTAGACCTGAAGCCGGCAAAGTTAGGCCTGTAATTTTTAAGTTGCTTGATTGGCGAGACAATGCTAAAATAATAAAGAAAGAATCTAAACTTGAAAACACAACAGTGGCTATCGGTGAAGACTTTTCCCAAAGAATACGACCCATTAGAAAAAATCTTTGGACAAGTGCCAAAGCGAACCGAGATAATAACGAAAGAGTAAACTTAGCCTTTGACTAGCTGTACATAAATAACCGAGCATACGTCTGAGACTGTGAAAAGGGAGAAAGAATACCACTTAAAAAAACGACGGAAGCAGCAATCGTCCAACAACCAGACGATATGCCCAGTCACTTATCAAGACCTAAGAGGACATTCTACGATTTCTTCGTGGATTCGGTCTACAAAAAGTAAACGTTCCAATATTCGCGTGAAGCGCTCAGAACAAAAGTGTCTCTGATTGGTTAATGTGAATGTCCGTAGCGTAAGAAACAAGACTGAACTCATGAAAATCGCCTTATTTGAATATGACCCTCATGTAGCCATTGTCTGTGACATGGTTGTGCCCTGAAATAGCTGACGATGACGTATTTCCACCCTCGTATAAAGTGTTTAGGAAAGACAGAGCAACAAGGGGTGGTGGAATAGCCGTCCTTGTGAAAGACAATACAGGCTACAATTGTCGCGAGTGTCGATGAGCTAGAGTGTGTATGCATCAGACTGTCTTGTTGGAGCCATAGTGTTATTTTATATGCCGTATACAGACCCCCTGAGGCTACGTTTGAATGCATGGCAAAATAAATAACGTGAACATATGTCTCAGTTTCGCAACCACAAAATTTTATTAGCTGGTGATTTTAACCTACCTTCTGTTGATAGGGAACGCTTTACGACGGGGCCCTTGAACAAAAAAGAGACGGAGGCTTTGTTCGACGTCATGCTTGCTATTAACCTGATGCAAGTTGTGAAAGAGCCAACCCGTGTGCATGGGTCCAGTAGTTCCATTCTTGATTTGGTATTTATAAGCTGTGAACTAGAGCAGCACACTGTTTCAGTGGAACAGGGCCTGTCTCATCACATCTTGGTTGGTGTATCCGTTCACCTTGCCAGATGCACGAGCGATAAAAAATCATCGCTTCGTTGTTTCAAAGATTACTCTCGAGCAGATGACGTATCTGTGATAAACTACAAAGAATCGTGTTTTGCCGTAATTGATGCTGAAGATGTCAGAACAATGTGGAACTGATTTAAAGCAATGTGTAACCATTGCATAGACAACTTTATTCCGAATAAACGTAAGAAGGTTCATAAACAAACTCCTTGGATTACGCGCGTTATTATTCTTTTGAAGCGAAAAATAAAGCAATTACAGAAAAAGCAAACGCAAACGAGTGCTCTTACAACCCTCAAGGTCAGCCTTGCTCGGGCCGTACGCTCCTCTAAACATCGCTACTTTATGACACTGCTGCCCAACTTCATGAAAAATGACCCAAGTAAATTCTGGAAACATATTGCTGACAAAAAGAAACCCGTGACAGAAATAGCAATTGAGGGCGTGATTGTTACTGACCAGAAAGCGGTGGCTGAGCATTTAATACGTATTTTCACAGTGTGTTTTCTGGTTCTAGTACATACGTACCAAGCGGTAAAGTTTTCGATCCATCTAAAGCATCTTTTGTGTCTTACTCTGGCGTATTCGCGATGCTTTTAAACCTTAAGTCCAAAACACCGTGTGGACCGGATGATCTGCCAAATATGTTTCTAAAAAGGTATGCTGAATATGCCCTAAAATTCCTGTATGAAAATTTTTGTGTTTCATTGTTGTCATCAAACCTACCAGGGGACTCGAAGGCTGCTCGCATTAGTCCCGTATTAAGAAAAGGGAACCGTCTTTCTCCTCAAAATTATCGTCCTATATCTCTAACGTCATCCTGCTGTAAAATAATTGAACATATTATTGCCACCCAAATAGTAAATTTTTCGGACTAACATTCTATTTTGACACAATTTCAACACGGGTTTAGAAAGGGATATTCAACAGTAACGCAATTGGTTACAGTAATCCACTCATTTGCACTAAATCTTGATAACAATAGGCAAACTGACATAATTTTCTCAGATTGCAGTAAAGCGTTTGAAAGAGTACCTAACAATAAACTGATTCAAAAACTTAAGCGGATTGGACTTCTAGACATTCTCGTAAACTGGATTGCCGAATATCTTACTAACCGGTCACAGTTTGTTGCCAATAATGACCACCGTTCACCATCTCTTCATGTCTCATCAGGTGTGCCCCAGGGAAGTGTACTTGGGCCATTGCTTTTTCTCATTTATATCAACAATATTGTCAATGTCATAACACTTACAGTACAAATTAGATTATTTGCTCATGATTATGTTTTGTTTCGTGATATTTACTCTGTTCATGATCAAAACGAACTTAACACAAATCTTTCCAATATAGCTCAGTCGTTGAATGAATGGGTAATGACCCTCAACGTAGACAAAAGTGTCTGTATGTGTCTTACACGTGAAAAAAATCCGCTAGACTGTATCTACAAACTAGGACCGCCATCCCTGAGAGAGATCACTAAATATAGATATTTGGGCTTGACCATAACGAACAATTTATCCTGAAACGTCCACATAGACAACATATGTTCAGCTGCCCTCCAAAAACTCGTCTTTTAAGACATAAACTGCGTAAAAGCTCTCCAAGTGTAAAACTTCTTAGTTATTTTTATTTTGTAAGACCTAAATTAGAATACGCCAGCACAGTATGGGATCCTTACACTAAGTTTATATTGATAAAATTGAGCAGGTTCAAAGGCAAGCAGTTCGTTTTATATACAACAAATACTTACCATCTGATTCTCCCTCTGCACTAATGACTGCAAACGGCATTCAGCCACTTGTTTCGCGCAGACTCAAACAACGGCTTGATTTCCTTTTCTTCTTACTTAACAATAAACTCGCCATTGATCCATCATCGTATCTATCTTTCCTATCAACTAGGCACACCCGACATCACCATCCCAATTTGCTCACCCCATATTTCGCGAGAACTGATGTCTTTATGTATTCTTTCTTTCCAGGGACAGTTAATAATTGAAACAAAGTATGTGATCCCCATTCACTGTGAATTAAGTAGAGTGAATTGCATTGTGTATGGTGCTTGTTATTCCTGTTTTTTGTTTTGTATGTTATGTGCCCTTCCTGCTTGGACCATTTATGGTTCGCCGTATGTACTAAATAAAATCAAATAAATAAAATAAAAATTCCAAGTTTAGTCCCAACCTTGCTAAAGAAGTAGCCCCTATGCGTAGGCTACTTTGCAAGGATGTTTAATTTGAATGCGATCTGGCTGCTGAACAAATCTTTAGAAGGGTAAAGGAACTACTTGCATCAGGAAAAGTGCTGCGAATGTGCTACCCAGCGCTCCCCGTTATTGTAGCCACAGATGCATATCCATAGGGCCTCGGTGCAGTACTGAAAGAAGTTGATGGTTCATCCATTCGAACCATTCCATTTGCATCCCGAACCTTGACAAATACACAACGGAAGCACTCAAGAGGAGATCGCGATGCCCCGGCCTGCCTATGGGCATGCAAGAAATTGCACATTCGCTTTGGTAACATACCATCATGACCTTGTTTCCAAGCTGTCAACACAAAGCACAGAGCAACGACCACTTCGCATCACAAAGTAGACTGCGCGGTTGCTGCGTTACAACTTTGTTGTGAAGTTTCAAAGTGGGGAACACAACAAAGTAGCAGATGTTTTGTCCCGGCTTCCTGTACCAAGCACAAAAAACAGCCTTATGATTGACGAAGAAATAGTGTTCATTGTAACGTCTTCAGTTCACATCAATGACCTCCGTGTAGCCACAGCCGAGGATTGCAAGCTCCAGCAGGCTGCAGAATTCGTTCAGGCTACATGGCCAACCAAGAACACATTGCCGCTTGAACTAAGACCTTACTATGAGGTGCGGCAGGAACTATTCATGGTGGATTGCCTGTTAATGCACTCGGAGCACGTTGTAGTTTCAGCCAAGCTCACAGGTGCATTCGTTAAACTGGCTCAAGAATCGCATCCGGGAATAGTGAAAACAGTGACGTCTCCAGGAAAAGTACTGGTGACCAGGTCTGGACAAACAGGTTTAGAGTGCTACCTACAGCTGTGCAACCTGCAAAGCTGCAGACAAAAGTGGTAAAAGTTACCTCAATCCGCTGCAACCAGTAGCTTTTCCTGACCGGCCTTGGAGCAAGATGTCTATTGATGTTGTTGAACCATTTGAGACTGCATCAGCTGACTGTCGTTTTGTAATCTCTGTAGTCGACTGCTTCTCGAAGTGGCCGGAAACAGCCTTCTGCCGTGAAGCCTCCTCCCACAGAGTAATTGACTTTCTTTTGTCGATATTTGCACGGGAAAACTATCCGGGTGAACTCGTCTCGGATCACGAACCACAGTTTACATCTCAAGACTTGTAGTTTTTTTATCAAGGCTAGGGTGTCAAATACAACTTTTCGGCAGTGTATCAACCCCAAGCCAATGGACAGGTCGAAAGGTTTAACCATGTTCTCAAATCAAACTTTAAGTGGGCAATACTGGAGCAACTCTCAATAAAAAATACTGTTACAGAGTACTTGCGACTATACAGAGCCACTCCTCAAAGTACCACTGGACTCTCTCTGGCAGTACTTCTATAAAGCCGGCACATGAGGACATCTTTGGATCTCATTGGCTATTCGACGGCGAACTTCTTCGCAGATCCCGCTAGGGCGATGTCTTCACTTTGCATGAAGAGGTTGAAAGAAGCTAGTCCCTGGTCTGAAAGGCACTTGCACTTTTGGACCTCATGAGAAAATTCTCACCCAAATATGACGCCGGTCCTTCTGCCTTGAAGTTGGTCGCACATGGAATGCCTCTCAATTGACTGTAGTTCCTAGAGAAGCTTCGCCGCATTATGCTCTAAAATTTGACGACAGTGGGCCCTCTAACGACACCGTGCGAAGTACACCGACGCCTGGCAGAACAACTCGCTCTTCCGAGCTTGGCCATCACCTGCTCCTAATGTTCACGATCGTGATGGTGATAGTGCTTCAGTGTATGGTGAAGGAAATAACGCTCCAGTGGAAGGTACTGGTGACTGTGCTCTAGCTGCTGGCGCCGAACCAGCTGGTGGACCACAAACTCTTCTTAGGTCCATAAGAACACGAAGACGAACCCCTAGATTTCATCACTATGTATGATGTACCATGATGGTGAAAGTGACTCTTTTTGTAAATATTTTTTGTGTAAATATGTATAGTTAGGGGGAATAGATGTAGTATCGAAGGTCGACACAAGGTTACTTTATTTACGTTCCACTAGCATCAAGGGAAGGCAGCACCTCTGACATATATAAACACGACTGTTAGCGAAACAAAGGATTTCTTGTGTGGCATGAGTTTCGTGTGTTCGTTGTTCTCAGTCGCGCCGTGTTTCCCACACTACACATATCAATCATTTTGATCTTACTGATGCAAGCCCACGTTGTCACATTGCCACAATCACTCTGCGTCGGAACTGTTAGGTTCGTCAGCCTTCGAAAACGCCATTGACGAAGACCTATGTACTCCCTTTCATTACCGCCAAGTTGTTGCTCTCCCTACTAAGTTTTCTTCTTCTTTTGATTTTCAACAGCTTTCGTTTGGCCATACAACGACTATCACTCTTTCAGTTGACACCGGCTCACACTCGCCCCTGCGAGAGCGTCCTTACCGCGTTTCGGCACATCAGCGCCGCATTACAAAGTAAGGGAATTACATGATTTTACGTGGAGTCATACAGCCTTCTCAATGCCTTTGGTGACCACCTGTGGTACCAGTAGAAAAAAGGAAAAAAGGTGGCGCCATTCAACTATGCGTTGACAATCGCCGCCTAAACAAAATTACGAAAAAAAAATATCTATCCGCTACCACGAATAGACGATTCTCTTGACTGCTTACAAGGCCCTGAATACTTTATATGCTTGGGTCGGCGTTCGGTGCATTTGCAGCTTCTAATAGCTGAATTTAATAGCCCTAAAACAGCCTAGTAACAGCCGCTCGATTATATGAGTGCATTGTCATCCCTTTAAGGCTCTGCAATATGCCTGCGACATTTGAGTGCATGATCGATATCATCTTGCGAGGCCACAAGGAGTAGACTTGCTTGTGTTACCTGGACGACATCGTGGTCTTTTCAGCTAATTTTCGTACACACCTTGCTCATCTCCACAAAATTCGCACGTGTCTAACTTTTGCAGGCTTACAACTTAACAACAAAAAGTGCTACTTCGCAGCACGTAAACTAACCCACTTGGAACATGTCATCTCAAAAGATGGTGTTCTTCCGGATCCCGACAAGCTTCGAGCTGTCACCGAATTCCTAAAGCCCAAATCGCTGAAAGCCCTCACAAGTTTCCTTGGTCTTTGCTGCTAGTTTTGTCACTTCATGCAAAGCTTCACGACCATCATCGCACCCCTGACGAGTCTGCTTACCAACAGCAAAAAATATCTGCATGGTCATCTGCATGTTACAACGTCTTTCTACAGCTGAGCCGTCTCTTGGCCTCACTACGTATTCTTTGTCAATACAACCCTGATGCTTCCACAGAAATTCACAATGATACAAGTGACAATGGTCTTGGTGCAGTTTTGGTATAACAGAAAGCCACCTAAGCTGAATACGTATTCTCGTGTGCACGTCGTGCTCTCAGGAACGCTGAATTGAATTATTCCGTGTCGGAGATGAAGTGTTTGGTGATAATCTTAGCATTAGCGAAGTTTCACCCGTACCGTCACGGCCGGCCTTTCAACGTGGCCACAGACCACCACGCTCATGGTGGCTTTCCACCTTGCAAGATTCGTCGGGGTGCCTGGGCCGTGGGGCACTTCGATTGCAGAAGTACGATATACGTGTCGTATAACGTTCCGGTCACAAGCTGTGGACTGCCTATGTACTTTCCCGCTGCCCGTTAACACCGAATGTGGCTTCTTTGTCGTCCTTTTTGCTACCTCGTCACCACTCGGCACCATTGACATGCTTTGGGAGCAGCGTTGAGAACAGCGTAACCTTGCCTCGTTACTCGATACCTCACCGATCCGTCGACTATTCCTTCAACAAGAGCCCTACGCAATCAAGCAGCCCACTTTTCTGTGCGAGACAACAATCTCTACTGCCGTAACTAATGCCAGGTGGTTGGAAGTGGCTCATTTCAGTCGCTAGTCAGATGCCCTCTGAGATCTGTGTGAATTTTCATGCAGATCGCCAAAGTGCTCACGACGCTGTTTTGAAAACGTACGAAAAGCTACGTCAGCGATATCACTGGGGAGGAATGTATCAATTTGTGGAGAAATATATTGATTGGTAAGTGGGGTTTAACATCCCAAACATTTGTGCAGAAATATAATCAGTTTGGCACAATTTGCAAACAAAACAAGACACCCCCCCCCCCCGGTACCCTACTGGCATGTTACAGCCGCTCCCGTGCCTGGCTCACCCAATCGCCACGCTGGTATCGACCTCAATGGCCCCCACTGGTATATAACTCTAGGAACCGGTGCATTACTGTGGGCGCCGATAATCTGACAGGCAACGCTGAGACTACAGCTCTACCAGCAGCGGTCGCCCACAAAGTAGCACACTTTATATTACGCAGCTGCATTCTATGCCATGGTGCTCCGCGGGAACTACTCAGTGAGGGGAATCGCGTGTTACGTATGGAGGCCACCCAAGCTATCCTCACTGAATGCAACATCATCTACCGGAAATGTACCACATACCATCAACAGAGAAATGGTCTTACTGAGTGCTTCAACGGCCGACTTGGTGACATGCTGATGATGTACACCTCCTCCGACCACACTAGCTGGGACGCTGTACAACCTTTTCTCACCTAAATTTACAACACCACGACGCAAGCTACTACCGCATTTTCTCTGTTCTTTCCGTTGTATGACTGTGAACCTTTCCACCCACTGGACACCCCACTACCATGCCATCCTGATGCATCTGAGTGCTCTCCACTTTCCGAAGTCACCAGAGACGTTGAAGACTGCCACCAGATGGCTCGTTTTCTGACAAGTTAGCCTCACGGTCGACATGACGACGTTCGTCACTCAGCTACTGCGTTTCGAAATGGGTCCCATATATGGCTTCGCGTGTCCCCGCACGTCCCTGGCCTTTTTTCTTACCTTCTGGTGTGGTGCCATAATTCATACTGTGTCATCGATGCAAGCTCGCCGCTGAATCACATAATCAAGCCTTTCACAAAATCACCAACTTTGCGTCGTTGAGGACGCGAGACCGTACACGTCGACTGTCTCAAGCCCTACTACGACCCCTTCATTGTGCCTACTCCCCGAGTAGCCAGCATGGCTACGCTTCACCCCGGAAGTATTCTAGTGCAGCATATGCACCAACGCGTATGCGCCTTCGGAAGAAGCAGATAGGCTCTCGAAGATTGTGAGAGAACCTGTGGCGCCTTTGCCAGCCTAGCCATATGGGCTTTTTTTCGTTGCGACCTCGTTGTGAGTTCTCTGGGTAAATAAACCACATCGCAGTGTATTATATTCGTGGAAGGTGTAGTTGTCTTTGTTTGATCGAGGTTTCCAGAAGATAATGTGTTTTTTTAGATTGCGGATGCTCACGCACTTAATGCGTAGAGAGCAAAATATCGCAGTAATTGGTGTTGCGAAATGACGTGGGTTGTTTCAAGTGGCTCTATTAAATTCAATCTCTAGACAAAGAACTATAAAACAAGCGACCAAAAGAGATGTGTGCTACAGAATTGTGAGAGCAATGGATGCATGCCAGAAAGGAAAGCCAGATATCTAGGCGGCCAAGTCTCTCAAGCCGTTTTTATTTCCGCTATTTCAGCTGAACCAGCTGCTTCCTGCTATCTACATTTTCGCATCTTACATAGCTTAGAAACATGTCATACGCCAAGTTAGCAGCTGAGCAAAGATTGACCAAGAAATTGAAAGAAGCAGTTCGGCGATGGTACTTATAAGGTAGCTTTGAAATCTTGATAGAAGTTCTGTGGAAATCACGCTTCAACATTCCTTGCAATTTATAACATATTCTCTTCAAATCTGCGAGTAACAGGCATTTGAAAATTCAATTAGCGAACATAACTTGTTCGCTGAGCTTAATGATACGAAACTTTGCGCATCGGGAACCAGTGAAATGATACGTAATAACAGAAGCACAAATACCCACACTTCGACTAAGCACCGCGTGCATTGATGGCCTATACTTCATGAGTGGAACGGCTAAGTGCTATCGAATAACTGTATGACGACAGTACGGAACGTTCCAGCGTATATGCTGTTCTCTTCCAGGTTTATTGTTAGCTGACTCCTCTCAGAAAGGCCAATCTGAGTGTTGGTGAATCATACACTTGTGCTGTAAGCAGTTATACCTAAAAAAACTTAGCAAAACTTTTTTATTGTAATTTTTCTTCAATTAAGGCTTGGGGTCCCTTAGGTTAACAGTACGGAACGCGTCATGCAGTTGGGTATACATAACACACCTGGAAGAGATCGTTGAGGCACAGCATACGGTTCAGATGGCCAGGCTCTCCTCCTCGGCTTCAGGAAGGAGCGTCCTGACAATCCTATGGTAGAGTGCGGCAGAAGAGGAACGTAGTCAGTCTCTCACTAAGAAGCAATGAGCCAACATTATGGTCGCTTTGTTCCCACGCAACGTACATCCGCAGAACAAAGCAAACAGGTGGAAGGCCATGGGTGAAGCACTGCTCAAGACTGTTCGTGCAAACCCGGAGTCTGCATGCTTCGTACACGCGGCGCAATACGGCCGAACAGCCAACTTCTAGGTCGTTGCAGTTGACCACGCAGGTTGTGTTATTCACTCCGCGTCTATCAGGAACTCTTGCTCTCCTTCACGACTCCCGGCAACACATCTATACAGACTCACGAGTGGCAGTGTGAGCCTTCGCATTCGGATCGGTATTGGCTGAAGTAGCTAGCATCTGAGGCAATCGGGATATTTCAGAACACGCCATGATTTGGTTTTCGGCTCACCTCGGACCACATCTGGCCTCCATGGCAAACCTAAACGAGACCACATGCTCTAGCAGTGCCCCTCAACACGCGATTCTGAGCACATGAACGACGAGGAATGGAGCACTCCACTGAGGGCTCAGAACTTGCACGTCAACTCTGGGCTCTCCAGAGGGCCCACAACGCGGCGGTGAGGCTCGCCCTATCAGTTCCGATGTGGGAGGGGCCCACTGCCCTACCTCTTTTAGGTAGTATTCCTCAGGACCTCAGTAAAGTTCCCTGTTTGTCTGTCTGTCTGTCTGTCTGTCTGTCTGTCTGTCTGTCTGTCTGTCTGTGTGTCTGTCTGTCTGTCTGTCTGTCTGTCAGGTTTGCTTTATTGTACATAACAGAAACTTTAAGCTACTTTTCTGTAACAACGGTTAAACGTAACTTGATGCGCATTTCCATTAAAGTCACAGTGAGTTTTGCCAGGCTCTTTTCTAAATATTTTGTTGTCTCTCCTTTATACATGTAAGTGCTGCCTTGGAAAGCCACACTGATTGGAAAAAGAACCACTGAAATAATTGTAGAATCTTTTGATGCGATTACACGCACAACGTGAAAAATTCAGATTGTCCTGGAAAAAACGGGGTCGCCAGCAATAATGCTGAAACATTCAACGGCACATGTATAAATGCCGATGCAGATCGCCGCTCGTCAGTTGATCGACAACCCATGGTCTGTTCGCTGCTATAGTGACCATGTGCTGCTTAACATACTTTTTGTTTACCGGTGAAAACTTCGGCCAAATAAAGAGTTTCATCTGAATATTTAGCCTGCTTCTTTCGTCGACTTCATAACCCCGTGGTCATAATTGTTTAGGATACCGCTAACTTGCAATAGCTTCCTGCCCCACCGCGGTAGTCTTGTGGCTAAGGTACTCGGCTACTGACCCACAGGTCATGGGATCAAATCCTGGCTTCAGCGGCTCCATTTCCGATGAAGGCGAAAAAGATGTAGGCCCGTGTGCTCAGATTTCGGCACACGTTAAAGAACCCCAGGTGGTCAAAATTTTCAGAGTCCTCCACTACGGTGTTTTTCATAATCATATGGTGGTTCTGGGGCGTTAAATTCCACATATCAATCAAGCAATAGCTTCACTTTGAATAATAAGATAATGTGTGCAAGATCACTTTACCTCTGTATTTTTCAGACTAAATAATTGATACATTTGTAAAGCTGCTGTGTTGGTAGCTCGAAAACAATGCTACATTTCTTGCCATGGTGGTCCCACTTCGATGCATGCTAAATGCTAGAGGCTCTGATAGTTGGCCGAATTATCCGGAGGCCCCCACTATGACTTGCTTCATATCGTCATCTGGTGAAGTCAGAATCTCAGTTATCATTATCCACATAGCTCATAATTTTATTTCTGTAATCACAGCTCCAGGGACAGTGAAGTTTTCTCAATCACTTCATGGTAACGTTTGGTACCTACACGGAAATTAGTCTTTCTTCTACCGCATTTCGATTGTGAATGCCTAAACTACTTCCTTTTCAAAGATATGTGCGTATGACAGATATAGAATGGGCGAAATCGCACATGCACTGATAAATATTTATGTGCATTTATAAAGGCAATACCGAGTTTGAAGATGACATTGGTCAAAGCGGAGCTGAATCCAGTGGCTCAGGGGGTTCCATTGGCTCTACCAAAGAAGGCGATACCAAGGATACAACTGAAAAGAAGGTATATGCCCTGGAAGAACAGGGTACATGTACGAAACTTTGTTTTTCTCATCAACAACAAAGTTATGCGCATTTCTTTTGTTGACCAACTGTACTACCCTGCCAGGTGCAGTAAAAACAGCGAAGTTCTCTAAACCTTCACACTGAAAGCCAGTTCAGAAAATGAAAAAAAAATAAAAATTTTCGGTGACAACCTACAGCACTTAGGTTTATACAATTTAGACTTAGTCGAACTCACAGTGCATGAATGGACCAATAACACAGCTTTTACTTATTCAAGAGGACTTAAGCAGTTTTTTATTATAAACTGTACTTTTATTCAGGCACCAAAATGGCCTAAATTGGTAAAGTTTAGAATATTGACTATGCGTTTTGAGTTTGTGGGCTTCTACCACGAACAATGGTGTTCGATTAGAAAAATGAGCTTCTGGTACCAAGCATATACAATGATACTTGGTACTATTCTGGATATTACTGAGTATCAACCACAATGTGTAAATTTTTCTTCGTCAATGGCAAGGCATCTATAATAAAGATACATTTTATGTGTTTTAAGAAACAAGTTTAATAGACAGACCATCTCTTTGGCTTGTCAAATTAACGTCAACTGCAACAATTGCAATCACAATTTCGGCTGTGTCACAACACTTACCTCATAAATGAGAAATGTAGACGTGGAATATATGTTAAGGTATGTCCATTCTCAAGCGAATGATTTCTTGGTTTATGGTTAGCAACATTTGATATACGTTGAATATCTGGCAATATGAATAATATGAAAAGTTAAGCCTTAAAAAGCTACGTTGCCTCGAACACTACAATGACGATCATGAAACTCAAGCAGAATAATTTCGTATGTTACAATATGATGGCAACGCAGAGAATGGCGATCGTGAACTAACTATTCTTCAAATTATGCACTTTTTCAGGCACCAAGTTCTGCTACATCTGCCACATTGCGGCTCTCTACAACAACGATGCAGACATCAACACCGAAAATTACTGAAATACAACCTGTGAGTTCCAACACCACACCATTCAAAACATCTGCCCCTGCACCACCAACTCCTGCACCAGAGACGCCCAGAACTAGCCGTTTGTCCCCAATAACAATGATGTCAACACCGAAACATGTGCCTTCTTCAACACCAAAGCACTCCACGTCTTTACCCAGAACATCAACTCCAAATCCGCTGGCGCCAACTACATCAAAGCCTACAACGTCAAGGACAATCAAGCCAACGCCCACCACGCGAAGGTCCAGCACGCCTACTCTCACGACACCAACGCTCACAACACCAATTACGACCACAACAACACTGACGACACCAGTGACCACCACTCCAACGTGCACGACACCTACGATCCCAACACCAATGGCCACCACCATGACGCCGACCGCACAAATTAGAACCACACCAGCGCCCACGACATCAAGGACAACCACGCCAAAGACCACGACACGAACGCCCCCGACGTCAATGACAACCACGCCAAAGCCCACCACACCAACGCCCACAACACCAACGACCACCACACAAATGCCAAAGACACGATTGAAAACCAAGCCAACGTCCACGACACGACTGCCCACGACAACAATTACAAGCACGCCAAAGCCGACTACATCAACGTCCACAACACCAACGACCATCACAACCACGCCAACAACACCAATGACAACCACGCCAACCTCCACGACACGAATATGCACAACAATGACAACCACTCCAAAGCCCACTGCAATAATGACAACCACAACACCGACAACACCTATGACAACTATGCCAACGTCCACATCACGAACGCCCATGACACCAATGACAACCATGCCAAAGCACACGCCGCCAACGCCCACAACACCAATAGCCACCACAACAACACCGACGATTCCAATGACAACCACGTCAAAGCTTACGACACCAACGCCCACCACACCATTGACAACTACAACATTGTCCACAACACCCATAACAACCTCGACAACACCAACGTCACTAATGACTACGCCCACGCCCACTACACCAATGACAACCACACCAATGACCACCACGCCAAAGCCCACAACGCCTACTTCCACCACACGGAAGACCACAATGCAGACAACTACGCCAAAAGTGACGACCTCCACTTTCACTACCACCACGTCAACGCCCACGCAAGGCCTGACTGCTAGCTTAACCCGTGCGTATTTATAACCTTTTGTTTCAATTACACATTTACGCGTAGAAGCTGTCTCATGCTGCTATATTCTATAGCCTGAAGAGAACCGCAACAACTGAAATAAGGTAAATGAGCCCACCTGAATTGATAAAATAGCAAAAGCATTAGTTTTCTGAAATGTATTTTACCATAGTGTGTTATCCCTCAAAAAACTGACAATGCAATTTCGGCTTCTTATTTAAAAAATAGACAGATCGGTAAGTGTAGAAGCAACATAGAAATAAAATGGTAACGCCAATGTGTTTCATTCGAACTAAATTAATGTACACTGTTGGAAAGTTAGCAATGTTTATTTTTTGTAACAGATAATACCATTTTAACGACACTCAATAAGGGATGATAAAATTCGCAACTTGCGTTCTAGCTCCTTTTAAAAATTCACAGTGGGCTTATCCTTCTCCATGCTTTAGCCCCAAAAAAGCACTTTAACTTTCTTGCATGTTGCATAGAAAAACTCAATATTATGCTGGAGATAAGGGCCGCTGCTGTAGCTGTATTCGTAGAACACTGGACGGATTCCTTAAAAGTTATAGACGTTGTCGCTATCATACGCTGTGAGTTCTTCAACAAAGTTTTTCTATTTATTTCTGTCGTGATTAATATAGAGAAGTATAATACTTCAACAAATACACTCTATGCTTTCATTCTCAGTACTGAAACGGTGCTCCGCTCTAGTTAAGACATTTAGCGTTGGAGCTATGTGCAGTAATAGGAGAATGATCATTCCAGGCTATACAATAGAGGTCGGAGGTGCACTGGTGAAAAAGTACGCTTGTAAACTCTCCCATGAGTGTCTTAACTGCGTAGTGAAAACTCCGGACATTAAAGTTTTGAAGTTAACACACTATAATTGAGAAATGTTTCAAAGTTAAGCAGTTGGCTCGGGTAAGCTTATGTATGAAGGTGGAAGTAAAAAGCGGGGCACAGTCAGAAACCACAGATGCATGCGCTAAAAGACAAAGAAGGTAATTTAAATGTCACTATGGCTGCGACAGTTCATCCTACTAAATAGTTATACAGTGGTCTGTACAATCTAAGACAACTATGACGATCAGTTAATTACTAGTAGGCCAGACGAACAAGACATCCCCTAGTAGTCGCAGGGTGAGTGGATAGGTCAAGGCAGGGAGAGGCAAAATGAAGATCACGTAACTTCAAAACTGCTGAGAAACGTCGGACAAATATTGCTAGGTAATTGATTGATTGGTTGATTGATATGTGAGGTTTAACCACCTTATGATCATGAGAGACGCCGTAGTGGAGGGCACTGGAAATTTCGACCACTTGGGGTTCTTTAACGTGAACCCAAATCTGAGCACACGAGCCTACAACATTTCCACCTTTATCGAAAATGCAGCCGCCGCAGCCGGGATAAGAATTTCGCTAGGTAAACTGGCCACCGTACACAAGAAGAGTGTCAAGACCGTGGGCTTACCACAACCTTCAGGAAATGCCAATATTCATATTACGCATAATAAAGAAGAAGTCGAGGCTACTTACAGTAGGATGCCCACTAGCTGCTCAAAAAGGCAATATTTATTAGTAGTAGGACTACCTTGCTACCGACTTCCAACAAAGCACAAAGCAGGATTTCATAAATGCTTTTAGACGATAGACAGTAATCACAAATTATGATGAGAGAAAACTACTGCTTTATGAGCAACACTTGAATTTTGTGACGTGACGCCTGCGCTTTGTAGCTGCAAATGAACTCGCCTAATCATTAAGGCCTCCATACTTTTTGATGCACGCTTAGAAGCATGCACTCAAAGTTTCGTAGTTTAATGATGCCATTAGAGTCTATATCGGTATCTCTTGATTGAATTTTTAAAGATAGCATCACACGTCGTGGACCTTCATTGGAAATCAAGATTTTTTTATTCCAACTTAAAGCGGTGGTAATTAACAATGCCACCGTCGGTACCTTCTCGGTCGAGCATGAAGCACAAGTTCACCCAACAAAGCGGTTGCAAACTAGAATGTCTACAAGTGTGTGGTGTACTAGTCGTTAGAGTACATGTAAATTTATACTTCGCAGATTACAAGGAAGCATTGGTTCGATCGAAATATTAGCTCTAAGAAGCACAGTATCTAGAAACGATGACAAATGAAATGCAAAGCAGGAAATGTCCTGGTGCTACTGGCTATTTTTATCGGTGTCATTCTCCTTGATTTTATACAGACACAGCGTTTGTGTTGCACATCTAAAACAATGTGTTAGAAATAAAAATGAATATGTTGTAGCACCTGCTGCGTAAGTTCAAGAAAACCAACGAACCCAGACGTCTTTTTTTTATAAACCTGAAAAGTAAGATTTATCACGAAGACTACAAAATACAGGGTACAGGTGAACAATGGATACCGGAGGAAATGTGCTGTGCCTTCATATTCAAGACAGTTTTTGTAAAGAAAGCGAGTAAAGTACGATAAGCAGGAGCCTATTTCCGTAACATACAGGAGGTTTCATGGCACACTATCTGGAGCTAAAAAACTAATTTCGAGAATACAAACCATAAAAAGCCTCGAATACAACAGACAAAATGGAGCTAGTGAAGATGTTAAAGTTGAGCAGTAGATGCAAGGAAGCCGACGTAAGCATGTATGACTTGGAGAGAATCAAGGAGGCTGCAAAAAGCGGCAGAAGCCTAAATCAGTGAAAGTCAGCTTGTGCATAGAAAAAATTGTATGTATGCACTAAGGAACAAGGAAGACATTTTTATAACCATTAGGGATATGATAAATCTGCGAAGGTCCGCTTGTGCATAGGAAAAATTGTATGTATGCACTAAGTAGCAAAAAGGCATTGTTAAAACCATTATAGATAGGATAGTTGAGGTGGCGGAGGAGTTCCACAGGGTGCTTTACAGAAGCCAAAGCAACCAGGATTGTATCATAAAAAAACAATAATAGCTCAGAGCACTTCCACATCCTAACAATAACGACAGGAGAAGGAAGGAAAATCCTAGAAGTGAAGTGAAAATTATTTCCTTCCATACAGAGAAGGAAGCAGGGGCTAAAGGCTGGGATGTCTGATAAAGGCATCGGCTTCATTGTACAGTCTGGGGTCAGTTAACAAAACAATTTAACTGAAAACTGACATAATAAATAGATAAACCAGGTACACCTACAAGTACCACAAAATAAAGTGTTAATAAGCATACCGCAGTGGAAGTTTTGTTATAGACAAAAAAACCAGAGTCGAGTAAATATTTCTTGGTTTTCTTTTTGAAAATTTTCATCGAAACATCAGAATAAACATTTGTAGACATTTTATTTAGAGCTGTGGCCACCTGATAGGTTAATTTTTGTTTATCATATAACGTACGCGTCTTTAGAAACCCGCAGGCTTGGTTTAGGAAAATGATAAACATCATTAGACAAACTATTGTTTTGAGTATATAATTGATTGGCTTTAATACGCTGCAGCAGAAAAAAGTACGCTTGGTTCACTTTAATCATGGCTTAGTGACAAAACAATCGCAAGGCGGGAAGATACTGGGGACTGCGTAGTAACCATGAATGCACCGCATAGCTCTCTGTAGAAGCACTTGTAGTTTGTGATAGTTAGCGGTCGTAGTTGTTCTCCAGACCAGAATACAATAAAGCAGCCTAAAATATACAAGAGCATATTACCTCTACAGTCTCCACCGCATGGGTACAAGACTGGTCACCTTGTAGAAAGAGCAAAAACTCTTGCTTATTTCAGACAATAATATTGAATATAAGTAAAGCCGCTGTTGAGGATAACATAACAACGAAACTCCTGAAATATTGCAGGGAAATAGTGTTAGAAAAAATGGCCACCTTATATACACAGGGTCTCTGCACAAGAACGGTACCAGAATCTCTCAAGAACGCCAAAGTCGTCGTAATTCATCAGAAAGGAGACGAAAAAATTACAGACCGATCAGCTTACTGTCGGTTCTCTACAAACGATATACAAAATAACAGCTAATATATTTAGGGCGATATTAGAGATAAATCACCCAGATGACTAAGCTCGATTTCATACAGGCTACTTCACAACATACCATATTCATACTTTCAACCAGGTAATGGAGAAATGCGCGGAATACAACCAACCCTTAAACATAGCCTTCTTAAAGTACGGGAAAGCGTTTGACTCATCGAGATATGAGAAGTAATGCAGACCCTGCAGTATCAGGGCATCGAAGAACCCTGCAGAAACATACTGGAATAAATCCACAGTCATTATAGTTTTTTATAAGAAACAAAATGCCAATTAAGAAGGGTGAAAGATAGGAAGAAACGATATCTTAAATTGTATTTATCGCGAACTTACAGGAGGTTTTCAGGACCCCAGATTGGGAAGAGATAGGGATAAGAGTTAATAAGGAGTATTTTAGTAACCTTCGATTCGCTGATGACATGGCGTTGATAATAATTCAGGGAACAAACTTTACTTCATGATTATATAACTGCAAAGGGACAGCAGAAGAGTAGGTCTGAAAATTAGGATGCACAAAACTGAGCTAATGTGCAACAGCCTCGGCAGAAAACAGCACTTGGCGATAGGTAAAGAGGTACTGGATGTTGTTGCCTACGTAGGGACAGGTAGAAATCACTCAGCCGAACAATGAGAATAAAATAACTACCAGAATAAGGATAGCGTGGATCGATTTTGGGAAACATTCTCAAATCATGGATTGTAATCGGCCAATAATCCAGAAGATGAAGGTATAATACAGCTGCACTTTGCCGTTACTTGGCTACAGAGCAGAAACCTCGAGGCTTGCCTACAAGGAGGGTTAAGCTTCAATAGAGGATGACGCAGCTAGCGATGAAAAAGGAAAACAATGAATGTAACATAAGGAAACAAGAATAAAGCAGAGTGGGTCATGGAACAAGCCAGTGTTTAGGATGCTATAGTTGAAATCAAGAAGTAATAGATATGTGCTGGGCTCGTAGCACGTAGGCAGGACAAACGTTGGTCATTAGGGAACTGACTAGATTCTCAGAAAGAGCAAACGCGCGAAACGGAGAAAGAAAGTCAGGTGGTCCGATGAGAATAAAATGCTCGCAGGTACAACGGGGCAATGGAAAGCACAAGACTGGGTTGACTGGCGGGTCTTATAAGAGGCTTTTACCCTACAGTTGACGTAGTCAGTCTGATTATAAGGATGATGATTATTTGGAGTAACTTAGAAAGTTCCGATTGGCTGCTGGCATTGCCTTCTTGAGTAACACGAGAGGAGAACTGCATATCCCAAATGCTGAACTATACAGCGAATATCACTCACAGTCAGCTCCGAATTTATCGATATTCCCAGTTGAAGCCAAAATCGACGCTACAGGAAAGAAGCAAGCAAGCAGGATGTCGTCAGTGTTTCCGACGACTTACTGGAGTGGTGCTAGTACGGCTTTATTTTTGGCTTTATTTTTTGTATCTTCCCCTTGCGTGTTTTATTATAGGCACAGCTTTCTCAACTGCAAAATGACGTCAATTGATAATTCTTACAAATACAATCACTCATCCTACAAGTCTCGCTTATCTGCATGTCAGCAATTTTGATGCTTCGGTTTCGGTTCAACCTCCGGAGATTGTTACTTGTCATCACTCTGCAAATAATATAAAAAGGCTCTATTTCACTTCAAAGTCTCAAAGCAGCAACAAGACAGTCGCGGTAAGCAATGCAATTTACCTGTTTGGCCACACTGCCTGGTTTCAGTTATTACAAAGTTTTAACGTACATTGCCCAATTACTGTCCTAATTGACGACTGTTTGATTTTAGGGCTTCTGACAATAGAAAACAATTACGATAGCAGCATCTACTTGTTACTGTTGTTTTGTCGTTAGGTATTTTCAAACAATTTAGTGTTTTTTGTTATATGTTTGAATTTGAAATATCTTTACTACCTTGCTTATCTTCAGGTTAGACCACAGTCTGTAATTTCATAAAATAATAAATACATATATAGCAAACTAATCAGAAACAAATAATAACTAGGCCCATCACAAGCATGGCCGTGTAGAGGGAGTCAAAACATGAATGACAGCGCAACCGAGAAGCCCTTTCTCGAAATGGACTCTCCGATTGGAGGCAAGTTCTATTAATGAGACCAGAAGTGACAAGCTTTCTTGCTCAAACTCGCTTATAAATTATTTTATCGACTGTGTCGAAAGCTGCTCACTACGACATTGAAACGTTTCTCAGGCCCATTGGTCAATCACTGTTGGCCTACAAAAAAATTGAACATGTTTTCTTCGTTATGAATACCTACGTGCGCTACTCTGTAGATCGGCCTAATAAGCCGGCAAAAAAGCTACACGTATCTATGGAAGAGATTACATGCCGTACACATCAATTCTACCGCTGCACGCATATTCCACGAAAAACCTTCGTGATAGACCTTTAACCTTATTTCCGTCTAACTCATGCCTGTGTATTCGAATAAAAACTACCTCTCATACCTTCAGCATTTTCGCAGGCACGCATACGAGAGTAATCATTTTTTCCAAGAAGTATTTAAAATGTATTTTTACCAGCCTCCGCGTATCGCTATTTGCAGCACTAATAGAGAGGCCCCCGACAGTATCATCTGTGATTTGCACCTTGGATGGTGGAGGCCCAATAGAGGTGCCAGATGACGGGGTCTGCGACTTCATCTTCTACGACTCACTGGGAGACCCCTTCGACAGACTGGGGAAACCAGCCAGGGGATCGTTCAAGAAATTCCAAACATTGGCGGCAAAAGGGAAGTTGACGCAATACGGCGTCTCAATATTCCCTTTGTAAGTTGTTGCTTTTTTTCGAATATCGCGTACAAATAGCGCAGACCCCCCTCCTTCCCAAAAGTGTCAAAGCCAGCAGTACTAGGCAACTATTCATTATATTCAAAGCATTTATTTGCGAGCTTTGGTGACTGTGACCTTATTTGTCAATCTATCTAGCCGCCTGCAACTTTTAGCTGTCCTAGCCTTTTCGATAATGGCACATATACCTAAATTGGTGTGGCATAACGTGATTGTATGACGCGCACAACTGACTAATCATAAAATCAATTCATGACATATATGTCATGAGTGTCATAATTTACATTTAATGGTCTTGATGCTCTTGTAGTGGTTTCAGTCGCATTACATATTGCAAAACTAGTATGGTATGACATGACTGCATGGCGAACATGGGTGACAGTCTCTAACGTGGGAATCATGACATGCATATTATGTAAGTCATGACTGCACGTCACGATCATGGTGCGTGCACGGCCGTTTCACTAGCTTTACATATACCAAATTTGGTAGTACGGGACGTGAATAGATGACGAAGGTATGTGACTGGTGCAAACAATATAATCATGAGATGAGTGGCAAGTAAGAACATGAGTACATGCTACGCTCATATTGCGCTTGCGGTCGTTTCGCTAGCTTCACGTATACCAAACTTGGTAATACGTGACGTGAATAGATGGCGAATATAAATGACACGTCCAAATATGATAATTATCGCAAGCGTGTCATGTAAAACGCAACTACCTGCTACGCTCATGGTGCACTCACTGTCACTTCGCCAGCTTTACATATACCAAATTTGGTGTTACGTATAGACGACGAAAGTAAAAGATACGTCCAAACATAAAACTCATAATGTGCGTGTCATGTAAATTAGTACCACGAACTATTATAACAAATAGATGACGGTGGTAAACGACACGTAAATGACAATTCGGCGTTTGCTAAGCTACGCTCATGCTTCACATGTATCAATTTGGTAATACGTGACGTGAATGAATTACAACTACAAATGTGAGGCGCAAATAAGAGAATCATGACATCGAAGTAGTGTACGGCATCATTTACGGCTGCCTTGTAACCTTGTGCTTATCCTAAAGTGACATATCAACCTTTGTTCTTCGTGATTCGCATGAGACAAAGTGAAACATAAATTTTTATTATTCGTGATTCGCATATCATTAAGTTCCACTGTACGTGAATTCTTCCCAATTTTTTCTTGGATATGCTGCCAGTTTAGCGGTATGGTGTAGCAGGAATACGAAATTTTCGAACACCATACGGAAGCGCAAACTATCGGGGTCGCTTAATTCTTGCGTTCGTCATAACGCGAACCACTGTTTGCGTTTTTGCCTTCCCATGAAAAGCAAGAGATACAATGTGGCGCGCAAGGCCCGCGAAGTCTTTTCGCAGTATCTCGAGCGTGTATCAGCGTTTCCGGAAGAAAAACGGCATTAATCTCATATGACGCTCCTACGAAAGTGCTATGTTCTCAACGCCCTCTACCATAGCATACGCTGTTTGAGAACAGCCGAATAGCTCCTCTAGCTCATCCACGCATTTTTTACATTCTAATATGAGCGCTAAATATAAGCCTAAACCCAAAACCGAGACAAGTGGTGAACAATAGCATTAACTTTATTATTTCTTGTCTGAGCCGATTCCTGATTCATATCTCATTTTCTTGGTTGTGTCATTGGCGTAATAACATAGCCACTGATATGAGCGTAGCCACTTCCTAGCTACAGTGTGAGGCTCACTTTTCACGTGAGCCTATCGTATCGAGTGTCTACGAATGAAACCGCACGTGTTCTGTTTTGGGAAGGTATTAAGAGGCTAATTCGCCTTTTACGACGCAGCGCCTCCGTTATTTCATTCATATAACGCACACTTCTCGGTGGCTCTCGTCGGTCCACCTTAGTTCAGAGAGTGCTCGTGATGCGGCGCCACGTGAATGGTAGCACTGCTCACGTCACACGTGGGTGTTCGCCATTCCATTGACACGGCATGCCACATCTGGTGACCAAGGCACGTTATCGACATTCACTGCCTAAATTACCGCCAAAATTGAACATTGAACATGTCAGCTGGGAAGACAACGTGGTTGCGTACTCATTTTCTCGTGTAGCAGCTTTAACCTATTCGCAAATAACAGCTGATGATTCCACTGAAACCGCAGGTCACAGGATTGAATCACGGCCGTAGCGGCCACATTTTTGATGGAGGCGAAATGCTTTAAGCCCGTGTATTTACACTTAGTTGCACGTTAAAGAACCCCTAGGGTCGAAAATTCTTGAGCCCTTCAATACGCCGTCTCTCATAATCATATGATCATTTTGGGATGTTAAACCCAAACAAGCATACACTATATTATTTTTGCCGAGACTGAGACTGCAGACTCTTAACGACAGAAACTTGTTAAGGGCAGGCCCTCACTACAGCTGCTACAGGTACTCCTACATGGGTTGACCTAAACTAATTACTGCGATGCATCACGTATCAAAAACCGGGCACCTGTACAATTGTCATTGGCCATGACTGAATAAACAAGCTGCACAATCTTACCCATCCTGCCATACTCAGCTCTGAACACCTCGTGGCTGGTAGCCATGTATGGCCCTTTATGCAGCAAACTCGCTACACCTGTGCGTGCTCTTGCATTTTACATCAATGCACTAAATTCACCAGGCATGTCACAACACCGCTCGCAGCTTTCACTCCACCCTACTGTTGGTCTCGCATCGTCAACCTCGTCTTACTACCATCAGTCGGTATATAAAATGGCTTCAGGCGTGACCCCTCAAAGAAATCGCCGCAAAAAAGTAGCTTTTTCACTATGTGGCCGGATTCAGTTCCCTTCACCGCGTCACTACCGCCCAAGGGCGACAGTTTAAATCGCATTTTTCAGGGTGCTCGGGCAGACTGTCGGGTATGAGTGCTTGAGCAATAGCAGTCTCCCCCCCCCACATGCGCCAACGGGACGATAGAGCGCTTTCTGCAACAGCTCAAAGAAGCCATCATCAAAGAAGACTCTAACTGCCAAAAAAAACTTCTCGCTCTGCTGCCATGCAACGGCACATCCAATTGAGTTCGCCTCCCAGCTTCGTCACACGATTGCCTAATGACATACTTTGGCCGCGAAAAGTCACAAACACAGAGTAAAGGAACACGAAACGACAACCGGAAGCGGAACTTCCAAATGAAGCAGGCTGATCACAAACACAGCAGTCTGCTTCAGTTATAAGTGCTGGTTGTGCTTGTCGTTGAAAGTACAAACTAGGCCAACAGTCAGTCTTGATACACCATTACCGCTCAACGCGCCCCTGCTGTAAAATTCCGTATGAAATCTTACGGAGAGCTTATGGACTCCGTACGATTTCCTTATGAGCTATACGGAAAAGATACGGATTTTTATGGAAACATACGGAAGTAGTATGGCGTATACGAAACACTTTTTAAGAAAAATATGGAAGGAGACGGAACTTGTGTGGAGCATACGGAAAATTTCTTATGGAAGATATGGAAAGATACAGAAGTCATGTGGTATATACGGCAAATTACTTACGGAAAATATGGAAAGAAGTGGAAATATGGAAAGCTTTATGGAGTATACGGAAATTCCTTAAAGAAGTTCTATGGAGCATACGGAAATTTTCTTTCGAAAATATGGGAAAATAAGGAGTGCGAGCAGACTAATCGGAGATGTTCATGTCACTGGATTCAAATGGCAGTCTGAGATACGAATACCATTCGATCCGTGGTGGTGCTACACCGCGCTGCAGAAAAAGCAATGTCAATGTGATTGTACGTGATCTCAATGTCGATAATTCAGAAATAAATGGCCGCAAAAATTGAAGAAGAAAAATGTAGAGTGATGAAAAAGTGAATATATACAGAAATAATTAGTCCCGTGTCAAAATGACGAGCACATAAGCACAAAAACGTCTACAAGCCGAGCGCTCACTTGCAATGTTTATTCCATGAGTTATTCCTCCTAAAAACATGCTAATTCGCTAAATAAATACACATTGAAATTATATATCGCAGAATAAGTGGTGACCATGAGCCAAGATGACCCGCTGAACCAGTATACATACAGCCGATAAAATAACCACAAGCAACACAGCGTGTGCGGCGTCACAAAAAAAACTAAACGGCAAAATGAACGTCTCGGGTCAAACAGGTTTTCTAGAACATGAAGTAACAGATGAACACCTGGTATTTGTGGATCGACCGCACACATGTCGAGCTACTTGGTTATTAGCTTTCATGCAAGTTATCAAGAGGGCAAATGTAAAATACAGATGCATAAAGCAAAATTGCCTCTCTGCTTTACTTTACGATAGGCAAAGAATCTTCATGCACATAAATAATGCCTCTGTGAAGTACACAGGAAGATGAAGAAGAACAGAAAAAAAAGAGAGAAAGAAGACAGAAAAAAGGCAGGTAGCTTAACCAGGTTGCTGATTTGCTGCCCTACAGCGTTGGTAGTGGTAGAGGGAGTGGTCAGAAAAATAATTAGGTATGAGAGCACAACAGATATGTACGGACACATAATGGTGCTCTTCATTGATGCTCGGATGGTCGTGTATAGAGCTGGGTCGTTTTGAGATTTTCAAAAGCATTGTTTCAGACAACCATGCAGATTATGCTTCAGTTGAAGTGCTACATAGGACGCAACTTATGGGCTAGCTTTATTGAATAGGAAGATTATAGGTGAAACAAATGCTTTAAAATATACCATGGCAGCATGGATGCATACAGGCATTGTAAAGCGCAATAAAGTGAGGACGCATCAGTTTCTCTTGACGCTTCATTTCTACATGGATGCACTGTGCTGTAAAGAAATTTAACCAATGTCTGTGTGTGCAACATTGTCAATTTTAAACTATCTATATGTATATCTAAAATTGCTACTGCGAATTAAAGTACGCAGCACTCCATACCTCTTCCTTTTATTAAGGGCAATTTTTCAAACAATCAACATTATTCATTTTCTGTCTCATGACTTCGTGCCCGCAATTCTTGGTGTGGCTCGATCACAATTTTGCAGCCCTTATTTTGGAGGAATCAAAAAACATCAACCAAAATATAGTTTGGAACTGCTTCTCGGTGATATTGCCTTCCATCAACTGCCACAGCTTCAGAAGAGTCATAGCAAGTCTCGCGCATACCTAGGGCCTACCCTTGAAGAAGCTGGTCCGGCTGTGAAATGCTCCGTTTTTTCTCAAATTAATTTTTTTTGGTTTGAGTTTTCTCACTTCTCGAGTCCCTTCACAATCAAGCAGACCCAATGTTCCCCTTAGTCCTTAAATTTGCTATATTAAGAAATAAATAAAAATGTAATAATGAAAACAAAAATACTAATAACTGTTGTGCAAAAAACACAGTCCCACATACGTCCTTGAACGCATATTGCACTTGAAACCATATTGCTTTTATTTTGTTTTAGTACCGAACGCATTAGAAAAGATAGAAGTACATAAAAACATAGAAAAAAAACGAAAAAACTGAGACTTGGCGGGAATCAAACTTGAGCCACTCAGTTGTGCTCGCGTACGTAAACTGGGTGCGTTAGCTTGCTAAGCTATTCGCGCTTTGTTTTTTCTTTATTGCCTGTCTTCGGCTCACGTAAACAATACACAGATTACCAGATAATTACACAGCACAATCCAAAACTTTGTAAAAACCGTGGCTCAAATGATGAGGCCACGCATCTGTTGAAATGTTTTTATCGTCGATAGTAATTCGACGCGCGGCGACCACTCTGGGGTGAATTCCTGCAACTTTTGTTCATCCACAAAATTTCTTAGGTATTCTTTGAAGTACTGGGGGGGCGCTCGTGCATCTACATCGAAGTGCATGGCTGCCATCCTGGATTTACAAATGCTATGAAGAGCCATAAGCATTATCATATCATATGGCGTACCGTCGTCACTTCGTATTTGCAAATAGCGGATGCAAGGGGAAATCTTTTTTGATCGTGCGCTGGAGCACGTCCCAAAGAAAGACAGCATCCCAGCAGTCAAGGAATACATGCTCAATTGTCTCCTTCTTTCTGCATATTATGCATTGTGTGCCCCAAGGAACGTAAAACCCCTTTGCAGCAATCCAAGTTTTGACGGTCGGCGTACCGGTATGTAATTTGAAAAAGAAATTCTTAGCACCTGGCGGTATTTTCATCGCCTTGACGCGCTTTAGTACAGTGTGGCCATGGCATACATTGTAAAAGGACCGATACAAAGGCACTGGTAAAAACACATCACATAGGTCCTTGTACAACTTTTTACGTCGGACTTGACTCAAGTATTCAAGTGAAAACCACACTGACAGAAACCTACAAAAAAGTACAACTTCGCGCAGAAAGCCATAAACGCCACCGGGTACGCTGCAGGTTGATACAACCATGTTAGGCAAGTGTTGCCCCAGGCGAAGTTGACAGACAGTGCGAAGGAATGGGCTGTCGACGTCTCTAAAGAAACAAAATCGATTGACTACCTGTCTGAGAAACAAATGCGACAAGCCCAGTCCTCCATTTCGCACTCGAAGGAATAAATTGGTCCGACTCCATCTTTCCCAAGACGATTCCCACACAAAGACAGATAACACACGGTGAAATTTTTGGATGTTTACCCTTGAACAATGTAAGACTTGTAAGATATACCAAATTTTACTCACTAAGAATATGTTGCAAATTCTGGCTTTAGAAAACAGACTGATTCCAGCCATTCCACTTGTTCACTCTTTCCGGCAGGTTATCCACTTGGCTCCTCCAGTAAGAATCGCTGTTTTTGTAGCGTTCGAGGGGGGCACCCAAGTATTTCACTGGTGTCGTAACAAACTTTATGCTGGCAAAACTGTCTGGGGTTTCTGCACAGTCACCGTGCCAAAAGCCAAGGCATTTTCCCCAGTTTACAGCGCTGCCACTTGCAGCACAGAAGTTAGTAACGCATTGGACAGCAGCTTCTATGCTCTCAGAGTCCGCGCAAAAAATGGCAATATCGTCCGCATAAGCCAACTGCCGGACTTCAACCTCGTGCAGCTTAAAACTACGGACACAGTCACTCTCTATGACACTCAAACAAAAGGACTCTATGTACAAACAAAATAATAGTGGAGAGAGAGGACAACCCTGACGGACCGAACGCTTGACTGGGATGCGCTTCCCCACCACCTTGTTAACGATTAGCCGCGTTGAGCAGTCTTGGTACGCCATGGCAACCCCCTCTTTGATTATTTTCAATAAATTCACATAATCTAAGATGCAAAGTAGAATTTTATGAGGCACCCTGTCGAAAGCCTTCTCGAGGTCGATTTACAGCATTGCCACTCGCGCACCAATAGCGTCGCAACATTCGAGGATGCTCCATGCTGCGTGTATATTAGTGAGGATAGTTCGACCTTTAATGCCGCACGTCTAATGCGGCCCCACGAGCTCCGTAATGACTGTTTGCAACCTTTTAGCTACGATTTTCTTGAATATCTTGTAATATCCATTAGTGAGGCAGATTGGGCGGTAAGAAGTTACTCTGCGCAGTGCCACGGGGTCTTATAAGAACAGTGTGAGACGATGAAAAGGACGGGGGTAATATTTTCAGCTCGAATGCCTCATTATAAACGCCGGCTAAGACTGGTGTTATTTCTAACTTGAAACACATATAAAAGACGGAAGTCAGACCATCAGAGCCAGGCGATTTCCCCAGATGCATACTTTCAATAGCAATGTTAACTTCGTCTTCCAAAATGAGTTCCTCCAATATTTCTTTTGTATTATTGTCAAGCTTTGGCATCAGCGATAAAAACTCGTTTTTTAAGCGAACTGAGCTGGCGGCAAATAAACCATTGAAATGCTCAAAGAAAGCACGCTCGATAACATCTGCGACGTCGCTGACTTCACCCTCGTGTTCGATTTCTGTTATGTGGTTACGTCGCGTATGCCACTTTTCTGAGACCAACGCCCTTTTTGACGGTGCTTCTGCCATTATCAGTCGCTCGGCTTTTGCCCGAACCATAGCACCGCAGTATCTTTCGACATCGGACCGCTCAAGTTTACATTTCAATGCGCGAATATCTTCAATAAACATGCCGGGCATTCTACATTCTTTGAGGAGCAATTTTTCCAGGTTTCTGCATTTGTGCTTTTTCTCTGCTCCTTTTTTTCTGCTTATAGCGCTCGAGCGCTCCAAAGCCTTCAATTTAACGACCTGCTTGAAGTTCTCCCATTTTTCTCTAAATGTCTTTTTACTGCGAACTTTCATTTCTTCAACTTCCGTCATTACTTCCTCCTTAATTTTTCATCACTCAGCAGATTCGAATTCAATTTCCATAGTTGCCACTCGAAGGCCCTTTTCGCTTCTTTCGTGCTAGCTACTACAAAGCTAACCAAGCAGTGGTCACTAAATGAAACGGCATTACCACGGTATGCCTTGCAAAGCGGTACCAATTCAACACTCACGTACGCCCTATCTAGTCGGGCGTGGCTGGCTGCCTGAAAGTGGGTGTACTGCATAGTCCGGCCACCACCTAGACATTCAGCCACATCCTCCAAACCATGTTCTCTTACTGTATCGCTTAAGACAGCGGTACTTGCATCCCTGTAATGTCGTTCGCTAGTTTTGTCGTTGGCTGAAAGGACGCAGTTGAAATCGCCAATAATGATAAGGAGCCTATTACATTCGGTATACTGCTTTAGTTGTTCGAAAAATATGCGTCTTTCGTCAGTGACATTCGGTGCGTACAAGCATATTACGCGCCATTTCAAACCCGAAAACAAAAGATCACAAACGATGAGCCGACCAGACGGACATGACGTTAAGGCTTCTATTTTAGCACCCAGACTCTGTCTGACGAACAACACGCAGCCGGAAGAAGTCCCTATGGCATGGCTAACTATAGCAGAATACCGCGGCAAGAATTGGCGCACCATGCCCACAGTTTCATCATCGCCATGGACTTTAGTCTCTTGGACTGCCAGTATGTCAAAGTCGAGGTCACTTACTAGTCGATAAAGCTGACATTGTTTTCTCTGTGAGGCCAGGCCACGCACATTTAAAGTCGCCACACGGATTGAATTTTCTATTTGCACCATTGTAAGGCTACGAAAAACCCAAGGGCATGGTGCATACCTTACAACTGCAATTCCCTGCTGAACGCCTTGTCCCAGTACAAACCTTACGGTGGCGAAGGCGGCGTTTCCGCCGTCTTGCGCGACTGTCGAAATATTTGGCCGTGGCCAAATGAGAGGCCGCCGAGCGGGAGTCATTTTGGCGGGTGGTTCGTCCGGCGAAGCAGCAGTGATGCCCTTGTCTTCTTTCCCTTCGTCACGAGGACGCTTCCCCGTCACAGTGCCACTGTCACTTTCAATCCCAGTCATCGGTTCCGCCTCGGAGGGGGTCTCGTCTGCTAAGCCAAGAAACGTGTCGCCGGTGCTGCTTGCATCCACCTTTTCACTGCTTTCTCCTACGCCTTCGTATAGAAGCCCGGCGTCAGGCTTACCTGGTGCTTGACCCACGCCCTCTTCTTGATAGCATGACGACCCATCTTCCACAGCAGAGTTTAGGTTAACTCCTGCTGTTTCTTCCGAGTCTGCTTCGTCCATGAGGTGCTCCAGTGCGTCACTTTCCTGCGCTGGTCCGGTCACACTGGCATATGTCTTTGCGCAGTCGTCGTCTTCGTGGCCGAAGTGGCGACAACGACTGCAGCGGGGTACTCGGCAGTCGCGACGTATGTGACCGGTACTCTTGCACCAAAGGCACAACGGTGCACGGCCCGGAACGACAACGAGAGTCAACTCTCCGGCAATCTTGAGCTCGTGCGGAATGTCATCCACCTTGACGTTGGAGTGAATCTTTAGTCCCACAGACCACGTCGTTGAGCCCTTTTCAGTGATGCCCGGTGCTCGCCACTTCTCCCGCTTCACTTCGAATACTTTCCCGTAGGGAGTCAAGGCAACACGCACGTCTTCATCGGTCACGCCGTGCAGCGACCAGTGAAGCTTCAAGCGAACCTCGCAGTTATTTGAGTCATTGAGCAAACATGGGCGATCTTTTACCTTCACATCGACGGCGGAGAGCAACTTCCGAGCAGCCTCAGCACTCGTCAGTGTCACAGCCCATACGTGGTTCATTTGATACGCCCTCAACGCCAAAACGTCGTCGAGCGCAGCAAGCTTGGCCAAAGTGGCCCGATAATCTTCGACGCGGTAAGGCCGGGCTCTCGGATCACCATGCATGAAAACGGTGTTCGCAGCGATACGTCCGGAAGGCAGATTGGGCAGAATTGCATGATAATCGTCGGCGCTAGGCGCAAAAATCCTGTTACCGCGGCCCGTTCGTGCTGCTGAAACCGCTCCGTCGGAGCCGAACATTCCGCGACCGTATCGCTCGAAAGCCGAAAGTGGAATCCTAAGCTATTCGCGCGGGATAGGCGCGCGCGTCTAAGTTATATATATATATATATATATATATATATATATATAGTTGCTGTTTGCACGCTATGTGTTGGCATATTTATGTACGATATGCGATCGTATCAATTGTGTGCATATGTTTTGTGATTGTATATACGTAACAAGCTCTTCGCATGTCTTTCAACTATAAATTGCCGCCCTGTCGCGGACGACCAGCATTTTTACCCCCCCACACAAGCTTGAGCAGTTGAAGGTTGTTTCCCGGGGCTCTCTTGCGATAGAGTCGGCCCCCACAGGAAATTAGAGTGATACGCCATTAATCCCTGCATCAAGCTGTATTTCACTTAGTAGCTCTCTCGCTTGATTACAAATTGAGCGCGGGGTGCGACGCTATTGCGCACGACCATGCCTCGCGTAGCGGCGACATCAGCTGATTGCGCCGGCCGGCTAGCTTCGATTAGCTTCAGAGCAAGGAAATGTCATGCCTTAAAAGATTGCGTACTTCACTATGTCAAAACGTTACTGCTTTGTAGTCATCCTATGATTCATTAGGAATTGATAACTCTGATATGACTTTTATAGAGCTTTGCGTCGGCGACGTGCACCGAACGTAAATCCGCACTACATCTGTCGTAGAAGCAGTAGAAGGCTGTCGTCTGCTAGAACAAAAAACAAAACAAAGACCTGCGAAAATATTCATAATTTGTAACTTGTTTTTTTGAATAACCGTTTATCACTTGAATAATCGTTTATGAAGTTATTTTGCCAGATAACATACATTTTTTTTTTCAGTCTATAGCAGCGACCGACGTTTTTTTTATTTCCCTCACACAGATATCCAAGTCAAATCCATTCACAGCTAAAGCCACATGTTGTTTGTCGTCTTTCTTTCCGTCGGCATGCCGTTTCGGTGCGTCTCTCATGTGTTCGCGCTGCTACACACGCTAGCACATGTTAAATTTACGCAAGGAAGCGCCGTTTCTCGTTCGTGTGATGTGCAAATATTACACGCTATTCTCGCGGTTTTTTGAGTGCGGATCAAGTGCGAGTCGTCCAAAGAATCGGCAGGTTGTGCGGGCACACGAAGGACTCCTAGGTGATGGCTGACGCCTGTGGTCGCTTCCCTCAGGACAGTGTGAAAGAAAGTAAAGGTAAGGGGAACACTTTTTTATGTAGACTTAGTATGCCACTCAGTGCAAGTGTGTGTTGCCGCACTCGAACGAGGCGTCGTGAAACGGCAGCCTTACGTGCCTTTGCGAGTGCGGTTGCAGATTCGCTTTGACAACGCTAACGCCAGCAGAGCCATGGCGCATCGGCGCGGCCTTACTGTAGCGTATTCGTGACAACTGCGGCGACATGCATGTGTATGGTGATCGACTTTTTCATAAGTGTAATGTAGTGAGGAGGATGCACAGGGCGCTTGCGACGTTGTTGATTAAACGAAGCCTGTGGTGCCATTTGACGCAAAGCCGCATTTTCTTCACGTTCGCGGGCGATACAAATTGTAACTTGTCTCAATTCACCTAGCCAACCGCCTAAGTTGGTTGATAAGCATACGTTCACAGTAAAGCGTTATTATGCTCCTAAAGAGTGGCGTATGCTTGTTGAAAGATATGTGTTTGCCTAGTGTAGAGAGAGAGAGGTGTTCATGCAATCTGTATATGGACCTGCAAGACGCCTTTGCTTGTACCCAATAACGTACCGGCCAGCACCTACACTGTTCGCCTGACTTTGAAGAAAACTTGCATGCACAATGTGAGATTTTGTAATCTGCCAGAGTTGCTTTTTATAAAATAATACACTGCCAGCACGTTCAAAATATGTTTCGCTGCTGTGTGGCAGGAGTGCCGTTATGACGCTGTTGTGTAGTTGCTGATGCAAGCACTTATATTTTTCATGCGTTAATATTTCTCATCTAACTCATCAGGTGTTTCGCTGTCTCAGCACAAACAAGGCAAAGAGAGAGAGAAGACTGGTAATGACAAGACCAGTGCTGACTTTTGTTTGCAGGAAAATACCCATGTTGGTGTATTTGTTGTGACAGCCTTTCTGTGTTGCTTTTTTGCCCGATTTATGCAACGACGCAGTTGTCAGCAAAATGAGAGAGAACACTGAAATTAGCTTCTAAAGATCATGATGACCAGATGCCTAGTAATTCACAGCACAAAGTAAGAACAAAAGACATCAGTATGATCAATGTGGGACGAGTACAGTCTGTCATCTAAAAAATGTATTGTGCAGAATGGTGCCTAAGTAAGAAACCTCTCTATGTTTGCAAACCGTGGGACGTCTCTTCGAGCACTGTGCCAGCCATTCCCTTTCTCGGCAGGGACTTGTTGGAAAGGAAGTTGTTGGTGACGTTCCTGATAGCCCACTGGTATGTATGCGATTCCAAACCTGTAGCCTAATATATACGTAATCTTTTGTGCAGTTACATCGCTGAATATGACACCTACAACCTATTTGCATATTTACATTGCTCCTTCGGACCTAACACACAAACTTGTAGTGTGCATTGTCACTTCATGAATATTGAGCGGTAAAGGTACTGAGTATATGTGAAACAAGTATCTCTGCTTATTACATGAAGACATATGAGGCCATCGATAAAACGAGTTATACCTTTATTGGGCTTGCGTACTCGTCGAGGCGATACATACATGCAGTTTCAGCAAATGGTATCTTCCAGCCCGGTGACCATGCAATTTTTTTCTGCACAAAGCGCAAACACCAAGATGTACCCACTCGCAGATAATTGCGTCAAGTTCATATTTACCTTGACTAAAATGTCGAATAAAATGTTTTTCAACTACCGGTCGCTGCCACGAGTGCTAACGTCTTCGCAAACAAGACTCATATTTATTCACACTGCACACACCACACAATATTCTCAGTTGAACCGATATTCTCAATACCTTTCAATGCACACTACATGCCGCAAATACAGTGCACATTTTTAGGACTATGCCGCTGTTCCTCGTACAGGCTACCACGTGTGTTCACTTCTTCAAAATAAACAGACAGCGTGGCAAATAGTTCACCAGACAGTTTACGCACAGCTAGATGTTTGCTGACACATACTACAGCTAATGTCAACATTGTAACGTGAAGTGTAAGCTTTTAATAATTAAAACTTGCCCCAAACACCGCACAGCTGTACCGGGCTGAGCCACTAGCGGGAGTGTTTTTCCAGCCACACCTTTTGTGTGTGCCAGTGATATCATGCTGTGACGTACCTCGGTAGGGGCCTATCGCTGCATACTTTATATTAATGAGGGTCTTGTTAGAGAAAGCAGGCATTGTTGATTTCGTAGCTTGTTCAATTCCAACTGGACCTTCATTTACACGAGTTGTCTGACTGGTATTCAGGCGAACTTTTGTGCAATAAATTATCCATTCGGCAGTCCGTGCTTGCCTCTTAATGTTGGTACTGGTGTTTCTCGTTGTTACTTTGCACTGTTCAATACAGTTCACCTACAGAAACTAGCCTAGCTTGCCGCTGTTTTGGACAAAATGCAGCTGGCAAGTGCGATAGTGTTCATAACTGTAAACTATCAAGCAAAAATTATCGTTTATTATTCAGTTAGTTGCATTCATATCAGTGCATTATAAGTTATCATTGATTAAACATGAATCCGTGTTCTTTCACATAGTGCTAACAACTTTGAATATCAAATTGAATAGTGTTTATAAAAAACTTAGGTTTTAGCTAAACTTAATGCTGTTTTCTTGAACAGCTGACAAAACGCTATTGCATGCATACTTGCCAAAAGTTGGATTGTGTTAAAAATACATTGCAATTCTTCACCGAACTGCCAGTAGCACTTCACATTGGGGGAACATTTATTAACCACGGATTGACTAATTTTAAGAACGGAAAGAAAGAAACGGCAGGCCAGGATACCTACTTGATATTGGCATTCGTTTTGCTATCCAGCACATTGTCATGCAAACTTCCTATAGAGTGGTTATGCGTCTTGTATGTGTGTCTCTAAACCAAGAACTTTGAGTAGAACTATATTTGTCATACAAATGGTTGCAGGACTGTGTAGGCTGTAGGGCTGCTTAGCCAATATGAATGGTGGAATGCCTGAACATGTGTTCAACCATGCTGCATCAGCTACTTGGAGTTTTCAAGGCATCTTTACAGATGTGTTGGGTGAGTAAAGCAAGCAGGTTTCAACACAGGGAAAAATATAATATGGCAGCACCTCTTGTGCATGCCTTACATCCCAAGTATATCAAATATTTATCTTGCACCTTCTGGCCTGTAATTTTTAAAGAGACACTTTGTGTTGCTTTATATTTGAGTCTTGATGCTTCGACAGCAATGTATTTGTGTTTGACAGTAAGTGTTCTTCAACGCCCCGCCGCGGTGGTCTAGTGGCTAAAGTACTCGGCTGCTGACCCGCAGGTCGCGGGTTTGAATTCCGGCTGCGGCGGCTGCATTTCCGATTGAGGCGGAAATGTTGTAGGCCCGTGTACTCAGATTTGGGTGCACGTTAAAGAACCTCAGGTGGTCGCAATTTCCGGAGCCCTTCATTACGGCGTCTCTCATGATCATATGGTGGTTTCGGGACGTTAAACCCTACATATCAATAAAGTGTTCTTCAACAAATAACTGATCTCAATAATGACAAAACACCCTTCATACTTGGTCCTTAGCATAAGCTTGCACTTATCTATAGCAGATTCAATTGTTCATTTTATGCTGTGATGATAATGGGAAAGTAGCAAAGGCAAATTCAGATTGGACTGATCGACGACGTCTGTTCAGGCTGTGCCATATTGCTTTGCAACCAGAGTTACTTGTAGCTACATATACAATGAAGCCATTTGACGTGCATTCTAAATGAGATTACCATATCACACTTCATTGCATCTTAATATGTGTCGAACAAATGCAGACATCTTTAGCTTGCCACTATAAAGGGATCCTAAAACAACACAAGGTTGAAGTTTAGTTGTGGTGTTGCAGCTGTGTATGACTCTACATGAATGCACAGCCGTGATAATTTTTCTATATGTTGTCGCAATAGTAATGTTACACACATTAGATAATACAAGAGGGGTCCTCGTTTATTTCACTTTTTTCGCTATGCTTCTTTCTTGTCTCTTTCTGTTATTTGCTCCTCCTCACTGTGCAAGGAGCAAGAGCAGTGGGCACACAAACACGTATTTAAAAAAAAACTGTTGTTGTATGGTGAGCACTGAGGGGCTGACCACTTCCAAAAGGCTCAAAGAGGAAAAGATAATGTTTCTAGCTACTTTTTGGGCAACTATAGCTAGTTGTGCTGCTACAGTTATCATTGTTGAACAGGACACTATTCTGAAGTCCTTGCACACATTTGCTTTAAATGTTAAAAAATAATTGGAGGTGGTTTGGCACCCTCTATTGAAATAACATACAGAACATTGTTTCAATGTGTAACCAAAATCTGTTCATTGTAATTCAATCTAACTTATATCTGAAATTCAGGAAATATTCACAGAAAAGCTCAGGAAAAGGCTAAGTGGTTGCCCCTTGAACGTGAAGAAGCTATCCTTCTTTTAAAAGGTCAATAGACAGTCTAGTAGTCTCGATATTACATGCACTATGAGATATTCTGGTGTGGTGGTTTTTGTGAATGTTATAATGAGAGGGATTTTTAATAGAACTGTTGTCACTTTGCCCTGTGTTGCTGAAATTGTTCACATAGTTATAATACATGAATCACTTTATGCCTTTTGATTTATGCAAAGGGTTTGCTTACTCAGTCGGTATTACTTGATTTGGATAAAATCATAAATGCTCTCATTTTTTATACTATACAGCAGGTTTATTTTAAAAATACGCGACCATAGTTGTGAATGCAATTGGTGGCGTGCTTGATAATTGCGTCACTATCACCACTGTAACTACACCGGCTACAGTGCATAGTGTGACAAAAATAATGGCACCTAACATTACTTGCAGCATACAGTTTTATGTCTCAAAATGTGTTAGAAAGCCTGGTAAAAATGTGTATTTATTTTGCTCAGAACTAACACAAGCATAATGCTGCCAAAGAAGTATAGGAATAATGGAAGTAATCGTAATGTAATTGTAAAGAAAGAAAAGTGGAAGAAAAGATAACTTTCCATGGTGAGAGACAGAACCTGCCACCTACGAATAAAGCGTGCGGTGCTCTACCGATGGTGTTACGTACCACAGCAGCTATTGCCCCTTCCACTTGGCAAGGTATATATCTCTACCGAATCGTCGAACAGACAGTCAGCCCCGCTTGTTGCCATCTTGCTAGTTTGGGACACTTTTTCTTTTCTATTGGCGTCACGTAGCATGTGATGGTATTACAAGATGGCAGCCTGAATAACGCCCATGTGCTTAATGCACATATACACACCATAAGTGGACGGGAAGATAACTGTCATAGTTAGTAGTAGGGCATCAGATGCATTATTCAAAGGTTTCCAGATTTGGTTATTCCGCACGAATAGTTACATTTTCTTCCACGTTACTTTCTTGTCAATTACACTACAAATTAAATACTTCCATTATTATCCCTAGTACTTTTTCTGGCAGCATTGTCAGTTCTCAATAATATCGTTTCTAACAAAGAAAAAAGAGCCATTTTTCCTTCATTCGTAGTGAGGAACTTGTTATGGCAGGCTTGAGGCCATGCGGTTGTATATGAGGGATAATTGGTCTGCTGTTAGCTCATGTATTATTAGCGCTTGCTGCGCGCCGCCAGTAGGCAAAAAAGTGTATCCCACACTCGCCATAATGTTAACAGGCAGCACTGACTGACACTTCCATGATTAAATGCACATATATACTGTACAAAGTGGAAGGCGGATAGCCGCCATGGTAGCTCAGTTGATAGAGCATCGGACACGTTATTCGAAGGTTGCAGGCTCAGTCCCTGTTCAGGGCAGGTTATCTTTTTTCCTTCTACTTTTCTTTCTTCACAATTGCAACACTTCAATTCTTCTTGCAGATTTTCTTGTGTTTGCTAAAAAAGGTACCATATATTCTGAAGAGGCAAACAGGATGTGCCAGTGTACGAGTTAGCTCTTGTAGTGATTACAAGTAATATATGTTTTGAAGACTAAATCCTTCTGCTACTTGTCTAAAGAATGCGTACAGGACATGGTGCTGGATGCACTTTGTTTTATTTTATTCGAGCTATCTCGAATTCTATTTTTATAAATTACACTGGCTACACATGTCGGTATTACACTTTAATGCCACAAAGAATATGCAGCGAGCAATGTTATAAATGCGAAATTGCATAAGGATAAGGTGAAAACTGCACCCTAAACGAGATTGTACAGGGAGCACAGGGAGTAGGCTTCATTTCTTCCGCCCTTCCTTTTCAAGTGCGAGCTGTTCTCCCCTCGGTCTGATCAACTAACTAGATTTAGATGTGTGGTTATAGTGCATAAGGTTGCTCCACGGGAAACTAGGTTTGTCTCAAACTCTGTGTGGGTCTTTTAACCTATATAATGCCCGGTTCAAGAGTTCATGAAGACCAGATCATGTAAAACACAACTGCGATAGGGGGACCGATAGGAGAACATGATGTTGCGATAGGAGGACCTATTTTTTAGATGTCACCTTGCTATCCTTGGCGTGTTAGTTTAAATGGGGTTAGTAATGACATCGTCTTTTGGTGTAGGTGTGTGTGCCTGTTGGAAATGTTTGTCTGAAAAAAAACCTATAACGCAGAAGAGTGCAGCCCTCGCTTTCTTTCAAGTTATATTGCGATGATACAAAGTGCTTTCCTGTTGGAGGTTGGGAGTAAGGAAAGCAAAAAAAGGTAAGAGGAAAAAAAAGAGAAAAGAAGAAAGAAAAGGGGGATGCAAACTAACAGTACTGTGCTACACTTCTACATTGCATCCTCCTTTTCTTCATTTTTTGCTTCTTTTCTTTTTTTCACTTTTTTTACATTTGCATTGTCCCATCTAGTATATGAATCAATGACAAATGGCTTTGCTATGGCAAACATGCCTATGTGTTGTTGGATTTAACAGTGCAATGTACTTCATTGAGTTAAATTACAGGCTGATCAGTCTTGTAATAAGTGCTTTCTCTCTATCACCACACATGATCAAATGAAAAGTTTGCACTTGGCTCTTAGTATACTGGTATATAGCTTGTGTCTTGAACTACTCAAAATGAAGGTTATTTGCTGCTGTTTATGGTAATGAACTTATCAAACATGAAAATATCTTGCCTTGTGATCTTTGTCAGACCTGCCTTTCTTTTTTTTTCCTATGCAGGCGTTGTATGTAAGGCAGTAACAGAGAGGTGATAGCTTGAGCTTTTGATGAATAAATACTGGCATTTAGGCAATTTCACATCATACATCCCAGCCATTTTGCCAACCATCGTAAATGTGTTTTGAAAAAAATATTGTGCTCGTTTACTGTATTGAAAACAGTAGAAGGCTAAAATATATCGCAGAAAACAAAATATTAGGCCTCCTTGGTGCTTTTTGGACTTCCCAGGTTGTTGACTGGGTGTTGTTTGTAAAAAAAAGTATTTCAAAAATACTTCTTCTTCTACACCAAACTTGGTCTAGGTATTAGGTAAAGGTGATTGTGTGTAGTGCATAAAGCTCAGTAACATTTGTGCAATTTTTTTGCCACATCAGAAGCAAGAAAGCAGTTCTCTTTATATGACAAGTTATGGGATTACACTTTTTGTTTTAGAGAAGAAAAAAATTTTTGAAGTTTCCTAAGGATGGCTGTTTTCGCATTTGATATACGACAGCTGTCATTCCAAAGTTCCACATTGCCCTCAAAAAGAGACTTCGAAAATCGTTTTCTTCATTGAAACAAAAATTGTGATGATAACACTTGTCATATAACAAGAACTGTTTATTTTCTTTCAATTTACACATACAGTAGTTTTCAAATATACGCTTAGTGCAATTTGCATCTCAATGTGGAAAAAATGATTATATAGGAATATTTGTATTCTGGACATAACAATATTTTTTTTCGTGAAATATACCTTGTGTGGAGAGAGTACTCATGGCTCAAATATTCATACAAAGTGCAGTATCGCCATAGAAGAAATGCAAACGATAAACAGTTTGGCTGAGTTCTTCAAAGCCTATGTAGCGGAAAAATTGCACATTAGTTACTCGGCTTCAAACCCTTTAAAGAAGCCTCTTTCTTAATAAATAGATCAAACTCGATATGGCAAGAAAAAGCGGTACTTTAAAATTTTTCTCACAAACAACACCCCCATGACATTCTGCGAAATTCTTAAGGTACCCACGTGACCAATACGTTTTTCGCTTCAAAATAAATCAGCAAATAACTGTTTTCAATTGAGTAAATTACCACCATTTTTAAACTATATATCTGTGATGGTCGCCAGGCAGTATGGTATGGATTTTTGATGTAGAATGGCCCAGTGGGAAAAAACAAATGTCTGAGCATCCTTTGACGCTCGGGCAATTTCGAAAGCATTTTTTTGTTAGCAGCAATTCAATTTAGTCCTTGTCTTTATGTTGAGGCCCAGAAACAAAACACAAGTAACCAAAGTAGTCCTAAGAGTCATGCAGTCTCGCTGTTCGAAAGTTTGTGGAGCCTCATTTACTGCAAGTTTCACCATTTTTAAATATTCAGATTCAGCCAAAAGGTTTTGGATCCACAGTGCATTTTCAGCTAAATTGTTTCACACCAGTTACTTAGATAAAAAACGGCAAGTAGAGGTAAAAATACCAGTTTAAAAGCAATGTAGGTAATAACAAAAAGGTCTGCTTTCTTTTTTTGTTTGATGCTTTGCCTGAACGCTGTGTTTTTTGTGGTATAGTTCATTGTCTAGGGAACATAGGCCTTAAAAACTAACATTAGCCTAGTTGAGCTCTATTTTTTTGTTATAGTCATAGTAGCCATATTAAAAATTGTGATTTCAAACTTGATTGTTCTTTTAAAGATTTTTTCTTGCAAAATGATATTTCAGAGTCTTAGTCAATTTTGTTATAAGAAAACGTGATGTCATAATAGGGTTACTTTTTATAGAGTCGTTCAGTTCTACCTCACTTTTTGCATTCCTAATATAGAGCAGTTATTTTCAATATCGGTATTTTAAATAGAATGAGCATGCTCTATGTAGTAACGTGTAAGCACTTACAAATAGCACATCACCCAACTTTTCTGTTGGCAGTTTATTTCTGTTATTCCTGAATGACATGTTGGGTTTCACGTCCCAAAACCACTATATGATTATGAGAGACCCCGTAGTGGAGGGCTCTGGAAATTTTGACTATTTGGGTTCTTTAACGTGCACCCAAGTTTGAGCATCCGTGCCTAGAGCATTTCTGCCTCCATCGGAAATGCAGCCGCTGGAGCCGGGATTTCTTACCGTGACCTGCGGGTCAGCAGCCCAATTTTCGTTACTCTTTCTCCCCTATTTCTGTGCAGTTCAGTTATAGTAGTCTGGCTTGCGCAGATTTTTAACGGCACCGGCCTGATCCTGCTTGCTTTCATGGTGAGTTTAACCTTCATAAGTTGCATAGTTTTACGTCAGAAAATTGTTCAAGATGCCAATTTTGTGCACAAACAGTATAGTTTGAATGCAGCAAATGTACATGTACGCACTACTAAATGTGCATTGAGAGCTCTCACTGGCATTTCCTAAAGTTTTGGCGTGCAGGAAGCACCTAAATCATAATTCTATAAGGACATATAAATAGATTATCTCTACCATTGAAAATCGTGCAACAACCTAATTATTTTCACTGTGATTAGCATGCTGTTTTCTTTCATGTAGCAGAACTAATTTATACATTTCTTTCTTCTATTATTCACATATGCATAACATGAAGGATTGTCTGCCTTAAATTTTCAGTATCAATATGCGTATTATATTTCTTGTGCATGTGAACTAGGGTGCTAACTTGTGTGTCTGACATTATTTGTGCCAATTACTTACATCTTCAGGTGCCTAAGAAGGACACATAAGTTCTATGGCAGTGTCCTTCCAAATCTACAGTGATACCGGAGCTTCAAGCAGCATTTAGTCGATCTCCACAAGGCGCTCATGAGATAAACACAGCGCCACACTTTCGCAGTGCTATGATTAATATTTATGTTTAAAATTTCGTTCCAAAATTGCTGTTACATTGTGCTTTGTGCCACCATCCTGTAGCTTAGGTTTTGCTCGTGAAAATCGGTGCAGTCACCTCAATTGCGTACCATCAACACTGCAATGTCACTATTCACAGCTGGAGCATACAGACAAATAAAAAGTATACTGATTGTAGCAAGGCTGATGTGTATAAGAATGCTTCTCTACTGCAAATAATATCTTTATAAGTTTTTTAGGTCTTGCATAGAACACTGCATTAATGTGTTGCAATGTAACCACCATTTCTGATCACTAGCATGTTAATTTAGTAGATTTGTAACGTATTTTCTTTAAAAGCTAATTTTGCTTCCGCATCACGACAATTGGAAAGATGCCTATGATTCAATCTCTCATCATGCATCTTTAAGAAATATTGTGATTTGTACACAGTATTGCATGTACTCAAGACTTGAACGTCTATTCAACTGACACATTATTTTGCTTTGCACTAGATTCGGACGGTCATTTCATTTCTGCATAATTAATACAGCTTTCCTTATCTGTGGAGCTTTCCGCAACATGCGGCTTTCGTTATCTGCGGACCTTTCCGCATCATGCGGCTTTCCTTATGTGTGGACCTTCCCGCATCCTGGGCTTTCCTTATCTGCGGAACTTTCCGTATCATACAGCTTTCCGTAGTCCATTAATGGCGTATGTGCGGAGCCGCACATACGGAAATTTTCAGTAGGGCCGTTACCTGCAGCTCGCCACTGTAAACCCGTATATTTTCTTTTTGGGGACGTGCACACGAGCTTTTCTCTCATGAAGACAACACCTGGAGACCTATCCACCCGCCTCGCAGGCGACCGTACTTCGTCCTCCATCACGACGACTAAATCTTTACCATGCGCGAAGACGCCAAAAACATGCGCATTGCTCTTCGCCGGTGGAAATCAGCATCACTTCCGACCAACTAGGAAGTGCTTGCCTGTACCAAGGCACCTACTCACAATCACCAACAGTCACAGCTTGCTTCTGTCGTGACGCGCTATGAGCTTCGGGTATGCTTCACAGATGTCTTCAAGCCCTGAGGGCCCTGCACTCTGCTTGGTTACGAAAGATGGGAGAGAGGGGGGATGATTTGCAACACACTTCACATCCATCGGCGCAGCATCCAACTGTCTAAAGCAAGTCTGGCGCGACGCGGCTGCACACTAGAGAACGTTTTCAATAAAATACAATGTCACTGTAGCGTTGCCTTTGGCATGATTAGCCACCGTGCCTACAAAAACAGGCTAATCTGCAGGAAATTCGAATATTGCTCTGCTACCTCAGATAATCTTAGCGTCGGAAAGCTCGAACGATAATGGTGCTAGTTGAAGGAACAGTTGCTATGTTTTTATGTTGGGACTAGTCCTTCTAAAGACACCAAATTCCACAACAACTACGCGTATCTAGGTCCTTTCTAAACGTGGGTTGTAACTGAAAACACCATCAGCAAGAACCGACATAATGTTCTCTTTGTTCTCCTCCTGCTCTTGATCTTTTGCTTCGCTCACACAGCAATACGCCGAATTTGTAAGGGGAAAGGAAAATGAGCGCAAATATAATCAAGTAAATATTATATATATAATATATATATATATATATATATATATATATATATATATACATATATATATATATATATATATATATATATATATATATATACCAAAAACAAAAGTGATGCTTGGTCCGGGAAAGATTATTCGTATAGGAAAGAAGACGCACGTACGAAGTTACTTTATTGACGTTTCGGCCGTCGGCCCGGCCTTCATCAGAATGCAGTTTATAGCACGAGTGCTGTTTATATACATGTGCATATCAGTAAGATACAAATGTGAAAACCGGCATGAAAGGCGGTATATGGGCATATATGTATATATATATATATATATATATATATATATACATATATATATATATATATATATGTATATATATATATATATATAGATATATATATATATATATATATATATATATATATATATATATATATATATATATATATATATGGAAGTCACACAATATGAAGGGCACCTAATCTGCGAATAAAAAGATATTGGTACCATGCGCGAGCACGTTGTTTACAAATAAAAGATGAAACGCATAAAAGATAAAGCACATAACATGAAGAGTGGTCCGACCGGTAAAAGCAAGAGAAAAAAAAAGAAAAAAAAAACTATAAAATACTAATAAAAATGACAAAGACGTTACAAAGCTACTACGTAATCAACGGACACAGCCAATGTAGTGCGACTTGCTGAGCAAGGTTGAAAAAAGATGGACAGGGTGATACAGGTTACTCAGATAGGCAACTAAGTTTTCCTACGTTTTCGTTCAGACCAGATGCGACGGCGTTGAACTTATAGATGAGGAATGATTCACGGGCTTCTCTATCATAACTTGTGCGGAAACCAGATTCTAGTAATGTGACCTGTAGGTTTTCAAAAGAGTGGCCAGGGAGGTGCACGTGTCTTGAAATGGGCAAGTGGGGCAAGGTGTTAGCATAAGATTTATGGTTGTTCAAACGCAGTCTAAAAGGCCCTTCTGTTTGACCAATGTACTGTATTTCACATAGCGCACATTCTGTCATGTATATCACGTTCTTAGAATCGCAGTCAAGGTTGCCTTTGATTTTTAGGAAAAAGTTGGAACCAGTGCTGGGGACCTGTTGGCATGTGCGCATGTAGGGGCATAATTTGCATCGCGGTTTTTGGCAAGGATTGCACCCGATCGTGTCAGGACTGTCTGCTTTCGATGATGATGACGATGAGAGTATGTCTCGAATAGTTTTAGCTTTGCGATACACTGCTTTAGGTGGTTCGGTGAAAATGTTTCTTAAGCGTTCACTTTGCATTAGAATATTGTGGTGCTTTCTCAGCACATTCGAAACACGCGGAACTGACGCAGAATGGGTAAGGACTAAGTTTGTCTGCGGTGAGGGAGTCGAGTTTTTAGCAGCGCACAATAGCGTTCCACGATTATGTATGTTGGCACGTTTTATTGCGTCATCAATTATTGCGGCGGATATTTTTGTTTGACTAGAGCATCCTTTAGTGTTCTGCAATTTTTTTGGAACTCTGATTGCTCTGAGCAGATTCTTTTAAAGCGTAAGGCCTGGCTGTAGGGGATGCTAGTTTTGCATTGTTTCACGTGGCTACTGTCAAAGTGGAAATACTGTTGCCGGTCTGTAGGCTTCCTGTATAGAGCAGTGGATAGCTTATCATTTACAATCGAAATGCTTACATCAAGAAAACTAAGAGTTGATGTGGAATAGGTATGAGAAAATGATATTGATGGATGGGCATCATTAAAGTCAGATATGAAGGAAAGCAACTCTTGTTCACCAAGCGGCCAAATAAGGAAAATGTCATCAATGTAACTTTTATAATAAAAAGGTTTCAGCGCGCGCGTTTGCAAAAATTCACTTTCAAGCTGGCCCATGAATATATTGGCGTAGTTGGGTCCAATACGCGTACCCATTGACGTGCCGCTAACTTGGACATAGTGTTGCCCTTCAAATTGAAAGTTATTTAGCTATAAAATGAGCCGAGCAATACTGCTAATGTGTTGCTGTCGATAAATTTACCGGGTGAGGCTGCTTCATAGGACCTGGCGACTGCCGCTATTCCGTCTACATGCGGAATCTTGGTATATAAAGACGCTACGTCTAGCGTGACCAAAAAGGAACCTTGAGGAACAATCAGATCAATTATACCAGAAACAAAGTCGGTTGTGTCCCTTATGTAAGATGGAAGCGATGCTGGGATACTACTGATCAGAAAATCGACATAGCTGGACAATTTTTCTGTGACTGTACCTATACCTGAAATAATGGGACGGCCGGGGTTGTTTATCTTGTGTATTTTAGGCAAAAGGTAAAAACGACCAGGAACAGGACTTAGGGGAATAAGAGAATGAATCGCATTATCAGGCACCTTTTTGTTTTCCCGAAGCTCAAGCAAAGTGCTCTGGACAAGAGATTTAAATTGTTCAGTGGGGTCGTGATCCAGACGCTTGTAAAAACTCGTGTCGGTGAGCTTTCTTTGGGCCTCTGCTTCGTAATCAGACTTGTTCATTACGACAATAGCCCCACCTTTGTCCGCAGGCTTGATGACTATGTCATTGCGACAGGACAAGGCATTTAATGCTTTCATTTTACTGGTGGTTAGGTTACGGCGAAACGGCGTTTGCTTTCGATACGACTGTAGTACGTCTCGTTGTACAGCTTTGATATACATATCTAAGCATCTGTCTCGTTGGGAGGGAGGTACCCAACGTTTTCCAGAAGGTAATGCGCTGGTGGAACCATTTGTATTTTGCCAGTCATGAAAAAACTCGCGCAAGCGTAAGTTGCGGGCAAAATTATCCAAGTCTTTCAGTAATTGAAATTCACTGTGTCCGCCTGTGGCAGGACAGAAATTAAGACCGCGGCACAGAACACTGCGCTCCTCAGCAGTTAGTACAATGTCCGAAATATTTACTATATTGTTCTGCTCCTTGACAATATGTTTGTCAATGGAAGGTGACAAAGAATTATCGGGGTAAGCTTGTACCGGATTCGTTAGCAAAGGGACGTAATTGCATGCATTGTTCTGGCTAGGGCACCAAACACCGTCACGCGACATTTTCTTGACTTTCAATGCGTACATTTCACGATGCTTTTTATATGCGAACGCCTCTAGTGCGGCGGATTCATCAGACGAGAGGCTTAATTTTGCTGACATTTGATTTTGTTGGTGCAAGATTTTTTTGCTTGAAGAACGATAATGATCAAGGGTAACTCGGGTGAGTTTTAGTGAAGCATTTCTTAATATGTCGTCCCACCTATCTATATTTTTCTGAGACATGTTAGCTAGGGCTGGTTTCACAATGATGCGTAGACCCTTAGGTGCAACAGACGCGGTTAAGTAGGTGTTCAAAGTATCTACATGTAGGTCGTTGCGAACACGTTTTTCTACAACTTTCCGTAACCTTAAAAATTCTTTTGAACAGAGCCAAGAAGTGTTTTTACCGGGTGACAAAGTCTGTAGTCAATCAGCAGGTCCCTGTCGTACGGTTTGGTATGGCTGCGGAGCTTGTAGCGGTGACCACTGGCTGAGGGATCTCGAGGGTCCTTTGCTGAATGCGAAGGTCCAATTGACAAACCTCTCGTAGCGGAGTCTGTCGGGCAACTTTTGGAAGCAACCTTGTTGCGATAGTCCTGCGTCACTCGCTCGTGGGGCAATGGTGGCTTCTGAGGGGAAGCACAACTTCTTGTTTGGCCAGTCACCAGTGCTGTGTCAGATGACTCGCGCACAACGGTAGGCCTCCTTGCGTGATGCTGAGGTGGATCGGTGGGCACACTGTCCAACCAGGAATGCGACATTGCGCTGGATGGCTTGTAACAAATGTGCCGAATATGGCTCGCCATGAGCGAAACCCCTTCAAAATTAGGATGCAAGCCATCAGCGGGCAGTACGCAGTGCGAAGGCAACCATTCGAAGCCGTGATCCAGGAAAGATACCAGTCGAGAGCGGCGACACAAGTTCTTTAGCAGAGCGTTGAAATAACACGCTTCACGGTTGAAGCAACGCACGAAAGTTTCACTGGGGTGCCATCGTCGGCGGTTTCTGGTCCTTGGTAGGATAAGGGTGGCGTAGATCGAGGTGACTTCGGGTCGTTCCTTGGAAATATGGTTGATAACCTTACAGTAGGTGTCGAAAGCTTTCTGTGCTGAGGCTCGAAGTAGTATCATTGTGAAACCAGCCCTATCTAACATGTCTCAGCAAAATATAGATATGTGGGACGACATATTAAGAAATGCTTCACTACAACTCACCCGAATTACCCTTGATCATTATCGTTCTTCAAGCAAAAAAATCTTGCACCAACAAAATCAAATGTCAGCAAATTTAAGCCTCACGTCTGATGAATCTGCCGCACTAGAGGCGTTCGCATATAAAAAGCATCGTGAAATTTACGCATTGAAAGTCAAGAAAATGTCGCGTGACGGTGTTTGGTGCCCTAGCCAGAACAATGCATGCAATTACATCCCTTTGCTAACGAATCCGGTACAAGCTTACCCCGATAATTCTTTGTCACCTTCCATTGACAAACATATCGTCAAGGAGCAGAACAATATAGTAAATATTTCGGACATTGTACTAACTGCTGAGGAGCGCAGTGTTCTGTGCCACGGTCTTAATTTCTGTCCTGCCACAGGCGGACACAGTGAATTTCAATTACTGAAAGACTTGGATAATTTTGCACGCAACTTACGCTTGCGCGAGTTTTTTCATGACCGGCAAAATACAAATGGTTCCACGAGCGCATTACCTTCTGGAAAACGTTGGGTACCTCCCTCACAACGAGACAGATGCTTAGATATGTATATCAAAGCTGTACAACGAGATGTACTACAGTCGTATCGAAAGCAAACGCCGTTTCGCCGTAACCTAACCACCAGTAAAATGAAAGCATTAAATGCCTTGTCCTGTCGCAATGACATAGTCATCAAGCCTGCGGACAAAGGTGGGGCTATTGTCGTAATGAACAAGTCTGATTACGAAGCAGAGGCCCAAAGACAGCACACCGACACGAGTTTTTACAAGTGTCTGGATCACGACCCCACTGAACAATTTAAATCTCTTGTCCAGAGCACTTTGCTTGAGCTTCGGGAAAACAAAAAGGTGCCTGATAATGCGATTCATTCTCTTATTCCCCTAAGTCCCGTTCCTGGTCGTTTTTACCTTTTGCCTAAAATACACAAGATAAACAACCCCGGCCGTCCCATTATTTCAGGTATAGGTACTGTCACAGAAAAATTGTCCAGCTATGTCGATTCTCTGATCAGTAGTATCCCAGCATCGCTTCCATCTTACATAAGGGACACAACCGACTTTATTTATTTATTTATTTATTTATTTATTTATTTATTTATTTATTTATTTATTTATTATACCCTCAGGTCCAGAGGCATTACAGAGGGGGAGTGAAACAGAACAAAGGCATAACATGAGGTAGCATGGTTACAAAAACGTTGTGTACATAAAAAGGAAAAGGAAAGACAAAACAAATTAGTGTTATCGCAACAATGTGGTCACACAAACACAGATTAAACATCAGATATTTCTGCATATACAATATTGGCTAAGGCAGCACGGAACAGTTGGTTATCGGTGATACCCGCAATTTCAGCGGGAAGGTGGTTCCATTCCTGGGACGAACGGGGCAAGAATGACTGAGTGGCAGATTTTGTATGATAATAGTTAATGCCAACCTTGTGACGGTGGTCAATGCGCTGGGAAATGTATAGTGGTTGGGGTAAGAGTTCGTTGCGCAGGAAGGAATGATAATATATTTTATGTAGCATGGTTAACCGAAAAAGTTTCCTGCGTGATGATAAAGAGGGAAGGGAAAGGCTGCTTTTCATTGAAGATATGCTGGCAGTACGGTTATAGTTTGACAGGATAAAGCGAGCGGAATTATTTTGAACAAGCTCGAGAGAAGCGATTAGATTTTTTTGGCTTGGATCCCATACTGATGCTGCGTACTCTAACTTGGGGCGTATTAAGGATTTGTAAAGCGATAATTTGAGTGACGATGGGGCTCTAGAAAAATTGCGGCGTAAATACCCTAACATGCTATTAGCGTTGTTGATGATATGTTCAATATGTGTTGACCAGCTGAGATTAGTTGTAATGTGCACTCCAAGGTACTTATATGATGTAACTAGTTCTAAAGCTATGTTGTTTAGGTAATAAGTTGACTGATGCTTGGGGTTGCGGGATACATGCATAACCTTACATTTGTTAATGTTTAATTCCATCAGCCAAGTTTGGCACCAGTTAGAAACAGCGGTTAGGTCAGACTGAAGGATTCTAATGTCGTCACTATTATTAATCTTACGAAATATCACACAGTCGTCTGCAAACAAATGAATATTAGAGCACAATTTTGAAGGGAGGTCATTAATATAGATAAGAAATAGAAGGGGCCCTAGGACGGATCCTTGTGGGACTCCAGAGCGCACTTCGCTGAAAGAAGAGTTAAAGCCATTAGCATGAACAAATTGGGGGCGGCGGGTAAGGAATGATTCAATCCTTTGTAGCACGTTTCTATCAAGGTTGAGGTTACATAGTTTGTGAAGTAGAAGTTGATGACAGACCTTATCGAATGCTTTAGAAAAATCTAAATAAATGCAGTCTGCTTGAGACGAACTGTCCAGGATAGTGTGCAGTTTTTCAGTGAAGGTTATGAGCTGTGTTTCACAGGAGTATGTTTTACGAAACCCGTGTTGCGCAGGAGTGAAAAAGGAGTTCGATTGGAGGAAATTTACAAGATTTGTGAATAATACATGTTCTAGAAGCTTGCAGCAGGTGCTAGTAAGGGAAATGGGGCGATAGTTAGTAGGAGAACATTTATTTCCGGATTTATAGATAGGAACCACCTTCCCGATTTTCCATTGAAGAGGTAGCGTAGATTGATCGAGTGATTGCTGAAAAAGTTTTGCCAAGATGATTGAGCTAGTTGCAGATGTATTTTTCAAAAATTTAGCGTCAACGCTGTCGTAACCAGGTGAAGAATGAAACTTCAAATTGCTTATAAGGGCGGCAATACCAGGAGCATCCATGTTCACTGGTGGCATTTGGACGTAATTGCAGTAAGGTAGGTGTGGCAAAGAGCTGTTGAATTTATGCGAAAAATTGTTTACAAATGTTTCATTAAGGACACCAGCACATTCACTTTCAGAAATATAATCACCATACATATCTAGGAGAGAGATGGAATCATTAGACGTCGGGTTAATAGTGCGCCAAAATTGTTTCACATTTGATTTTAGCATGGAAGGTAATACATTCGACATGAAATTTTCTTTAGCATTTTTTAGAGCTGTCACATAGCTATCAGAAGCTTCTTTGTAGGCAGCCCATTTTGCATTAGTCTGAGAAAGTTTAGCAGCACGATATAAACGTTTCTTTTTGTTTGATAGGCGTTTGATGCTTGGGTTGTACCATGGGCATTGTGCATGAGTCGTAATGAATTTCGTGGGGATGTACTTATCGGTTAGTCGGCGAACTTCGGAAGAAAACATATCCCAGTTAGTTTGAACAGTTCGCTCATCATAATCCTTCAAAAAAACATCAAGGAATACAGCAAGTTCATCATTTATGGCCTCAAAATTTGCTTTCCTGTAGTTCCTTATTATTTTTATTATTATTTTCTGGTATAATTGATCTGATTGTTCCTCAAGTTTCCTTTTTGGTCACGCTAGACGTAGCGTCTTTATATACCAAGATTCCGCTTGTAGACGGAATAGCGGCAGTCGCCAGGTCCTATGAAGCAGCCTCACCCGGTAAATTTATCGACAGCAACACATTAGCAGTATTGCTCGGCTCATTTTATAGCTAAATAACTTTCAATTTTAAGGGCAACACTATGTCCAAGTTAGCGGCACGTCAATGGGTACGCGTATTGGACCCAACTACGCCAATATATTCATGGGCCAGCTTGAAAGTGAATTTTTGCAAACGCGCGCGCTGAAACCTTTTTATTATAAAAGTTACATTGATGACATTTTCCTTATTTGGCCGCTTGGTGAACAAGAGTTGCTTTCCTTCATATCTGACTTTAATGATGCCCATCCATCAATATTATTTTCTCATACCTATTCCACATCAACTCTTAGTTTTCTTTATGTAAGCATTTCGATTGTAAATGATAAGCTATCCACTGCTCTATACAGAAGCCTACAGACCGGCAACAGTATTTGCACTTTGACAGTAGCCACGTGAAACATTGCAAAACTAGCATCCCTTACAGTCAGGCCTTACGCTTTAAAAGAATCTGCTCAGAGCAATCAGAGTTTCAAAAAAATTGCAGAACACTAAAGGATGCTCTAGTCAAACAAAAATATCCGCCGCAATTAATTGATGACGCAATAAAACGTGCCGACATGCATAATCGTGGAACGCTATTGTGCGCTGCTAAAAACTCGACTCCCTCACCGCAGACAAACTTAGTCCTTACCCATTCTGCGTCAGTTCCGCGTGTTTCGGATGTGCTGAGAAAACACCACAATATTCTAATGCAATTGAACGCTTAAGAAACATTTTCACCGAACCACCTAAAGCAGTGTATCGCAAAGCTAAAACTATTCGAGACATACTCTCATCGTCATCATCATCGAAAGCAGACAGTCCTGACACGATCGGGTGCCATCCTTGCCAAAAACCGCGATGCAAATTATGCCCCTACATGCGCACATGCCAACAGGTCACCAGCACTGGTTCCAACTTTTCCTTAAAAATCAAAGGCAACCTTGACTGCAATTCTAAGAACGTGATATACATGATAGAATGTGCGCTATGTGAAATACAGTACATTGGTCAAACAGAAGGGCCTTTTAGACTGCGTTTTAACAACCATAAATCTCATGCTAACACCTTGCCCCACTTGCCCATTTCAAGACAGGTGCACCTCCCTGGCCACTCTTTTGAAAACCTACAGGTCACATTACTAGAATCTGGTTTCCGCACAAGTTATGATAGAGAAGCCAGTGAATCATTCCTCATCTATAAGTTCAACGCCGTCGCATCTGGTCTGATCGAAAACGTAGGAAAACTTAGTTGCCTATCTCAGTAACCTGTATCACCCTGTCCATCTTTTTTCAACCTTGCTCAGCAAGTCGCACTACATTGGCTGTATCCGTTGATTACGTAGTAGCTTTGTAACGTCTTTGTCCTTTTTATTAGTATTTTATAGTTTTTTTCTTTTTTTTCTCTTGCTTTTACCGGTCGGACCACTCTTCATGTTATGTGCTTTATCTTTTATGCGTTTCATCTTTTATTTGTAAACAACGTGCTCGCGCATGGTAGCAATATTTTTTTACTCGTAGATTAGGTGGTGCCCTTCATATTGTGTGACTTGCATATATATATATATATATATATATATATATATATAAATATCCCCTCATCCTGATGAACTCATCCCCTGATGAAGGGAGGTCCCCTCCCGAAACTGTTGGGAAATAAATATATTTATCCTTGTTGACAACGCTCCTGTTGTGCCATATCCCATACCTTCACGAAGACTAACTGGCCCATTAAATTATTACTCCCACTATATATATATATATATATATATATATATATATATATATATATATATATATATATACCGCCTTTCATGCCGGTTTTCACATTTGTATCTTACTGATATGCACATGTATATAAACAGCACTCGTGCCATAAACTGTAATCTGATGAAGGCCGGACCCACGGCCGAAACGTCAATAAAATAACTTCGCACGTGCGTCTTCTTTCCTATACGAATATATATATATATATATATATATATATATATATATATATATATATATATATATATATATATATATATATATATATATATATATATATATATATATATATATACAGCACAGACCTTGAAAATGATAACACATGCAATGAATCATGCACCAGCTGTGATTGTTCTTTCGCAAGAATCACCAGTTTCATGAGGGAGTCACACGAACCACACCGTCTTTGGGCCACCGTCGCTCTTGCTACGAGTACAACACTCTTGACACTCGCTATTATTGCTCTTGATAAAGCTGCCAATTTTCAGCCGGCTCCTGGTAACTCCGTCCACAACCTATTGAAGATTCTAGGTTGGTGGATGCAGTAATCGTTGGTGGATATGGTGGAAATGGTAGAGGATATGGTGGAAACTGTAGATGTAATACTGGCTGATGATAGCGAGAGCAGAAAAATAATGGAACATGGTGGTGTTGGTGGTGAGCCAACGGCAGGAACAGCGAAAATTGCTGGCTTATGGTGGCGATGCAAATTGTGTTTTGTGGAAAGCTTCATGAGCAAGGTGAATGACGGCGGCTTGATGGAACTTGGTAGATGATGGTGGCATGATGAAAAACCACATGGCAGCATGTGAAATCACTAATTTGTAGGGTTTCATCCTTGAATGCACAGAGATACATGTTTACGATCAAAATAAACCAACGCTGCTGAATACGCTTTCTAGCGCGTTTTTTTTATTCCTATGGTGTCAACAACGCGTCAATTTTCGTGGAGCGTAGAATTCGGCTGTGAATATGTTTACAAATCGCGCACGTCTTTACATCAGTTTGAAATCAGCGAAGTGTTTCTTCGTTGTGGTGTTTAGATTACTAGAGGTGTCACTGTGAACAGAGGCAATAAATGTTTTATAATCAACAAGCGTTTCTTTGTTGTGGTGTTTATAATACTAGAGATGTCACTGTGAACAGAGGCAATAAATGTTTTAGAATGCCGTGCAGTTGTTGAGAAATAAGCGAGCCCCGGTTCACCATTGCCCCTTTCAATGTTAGAGCAGAATGCAGCGATCACTTGATGTCGCCACGCTAGAAACGCGACTCTGGCAATTCTTGCACACTCTCTTGCTTGAGCCGTACTTTTCGGTTAACAAAGTGAATGCGACGCTGATATAAATAAACTTTTACTTTCGACATTTGTATAAACGAGCCCAGCGAGTTTAACTTTCACCCCTCTGTTCTCCAAGCGTGATTTCCTCCACAGGTAAGGGCTACCGATACAGCCCGTACAAGTGTCATCGAGGCTTACGGTTATCAGGATACACAATTTCGACGTGTAATAGTGACAAGATAGCACAGCCGTTGTATATTTTAACCTAAATGGAGCCTTCTGGTGCGGTGTCCACCCATGAAGCGACAAATATCGATGCGACGCGCTTGCAGCACTTCGTCCAAACGGACGCCTCCCTTCACCGCCAGCCGCCAGTCGCACTCGCCGGCATTTCTCTAGCGCCTATGCAAGAATAGACTCGTCAATTCGTACGCTTACTGAACCCATACGGTAGCATATTATTTCTGGCGCACTGCATTCGTTTTGGCTTGGCCATTATGTAGTTGTTCCTAACGATAAAGGAACAGCAGTGCGCTGGCATGACTATGCTGGGAAGTGCGCAAAAAACATCGATTAAATTGTGTGGGCCTATCTATCGAATAAGCCTAGAGGCGTCAAAAAGTCTGAGCAGATGTCCGCCTTTGGAAGGAGTGACAAACGAGTAATAAACGTGGCAGTAACCGCCAATAAATTGTACCTGCTGCTCAGTCCGCTGAGTTGTTTTGTTTTTCTTGCTGCTGTAAATAGTAACAAAAACATAACGCTGTTCCCATTATCACAGTAGCAATCGTTACAAGCAGCAGTTGTTTGAATTTATCAAAAGTACAATTTTTAGTTAGCAGGTGCTGATCCCGTCCATCTTAAGTACGTGACAAACAGTCCTGAAGTTGAAAAGTCAGTTTATAAGTTCACTAAGTATTTAACAGCTTTATCGTCATGTGTGGGCATGGACCAGCAGTTAGTGCACTCATTTGGCAATCCTCAGTTGGCTGAGTTGCAACTTATATTTCGCGCTGTTTCAACTTTTTTTAACTTTTACTTGTGTTTTTACATTTTAATTCATTTTTTGTTATTATTCTTAGTGGCAGCTCTTCAAGTTGGCTTTGACACTGCTTCACGCTCCAGCGTTGCCGCACTCCACCATCCAGCTTACGCCATCATAAACCATGTGCCACCTATATTTCCAGCACCATAATCAACCAAAATAGTGGATGGTAGAATCCACCATTGCTATGGTGGTCGTTTCTTCAACCAGGGTATCTTCGTTCAAGGATATTTTTGAAGAGTAGAAAAATTACCTATATAGGCATCAAGTTTGAAGTGCATGTGACCATACTGTCGACGTGTCTGAATGATTCTGTATAATGAAATGCTCACTGCCAAGACTGAAACCGGCCACCAGCAATCCTCCTGGCCCGAACGAGGCCAATTTGAAAATTATTCTAAAGAACGCCTTTCAGTAATTGCTGGCTATTGTTAACCATTAGACATTATGTAGGATGCGTCTTCACAGGTTATATAGGTCTTGGACGTCGCCATCATTCACGGTAGAATAAAATGCCTCACAGCCACTAAACATATAGGGGAGGAAAACGTATGAACGTTCAAACACAATAAATTCATTCGTTTTTTGCATAGGCCTTTCAAATTGTACTGCAAACGTTGACAGTGTTCCATCTTAACCATCTCAAAGAAAAAGGTCGTACGTATATAGCGACACTATAATTACTCCTTCAGAGTTCATTGTGGTGCGCAAAAATAAGCCTCATCAAGGGGCCTTACTTTTTGCCCAACATCTGGGTGATCCAACGAATTTCAGCTTCTAAATGACTTGCACAACTTCGCTCGAACCATGCTCAAGAAGAGTACTTACATAACCGAGAAAACTCTGGTGACGCTAAACTGCTTATTTTTTTATACACGCACCGGCCCCACCATCGTAACGTTATGCCTTGTAATCAGTCCGGTGCAGCGTGAAGTTCTTGAGGAAAAAGTATCTCTGTAACGAACATAAAATGAAGGAAGGGAAAAAATGCCGCACAGGGGGATCATGAGTAAATGCGAATGCACACATGTCAAGATCTTCGACTCGTTGTTGGCGTTTCACAGATGCTTCTCGAGCACGGAGTTCCACACCGGCGACTTGCTTCAAGCACACTCGCTCGGCATTACCTGCTCTTCGCTTTGCACCAGTGCTTCCTTGTCCAACAGATGATGACGTTGAAGCAACTGCAGTGACGCCTGCACCAGGGAGAGGCATAATGCTCGAGTTGCAATGTATCCTAGTTGTAGCGTTGCCGCAAGAGATTCAACTTCACCGACTTCTCTCGCTAGCAAGACACCAAAGCGCGCGCTAAGAGCATGATATATATATGGGTTCAAGCACGGAAAGAGGAGCGCCCAAGCTCTGACTCCACCAAGCGAGCTCCACGATTCAAGCGCCCTCACCGGGTGCGCTCGTCCTTTCCCTCACACTCCGCAGCACCACCATTCCAGCACCATCACATGCCACCACGCTCCTCCTCTCTCTTACTCTCGACCACACACAACCTGCTCCGGTTGCTAGGGGCGAGGAGGAGTGCGCGCTGAGAGATCTGTGCGCACGCCGACCAGGGACGCACGGCAACCCCCGACCAAGGAATGCATTTGCTTTTAAAACATCGAATTTTGCAATATTCATGAGTCGTCGTAAAACCCGTGGATAAAGGCGGAGAGATTGGTTCTTAGCAAGTGTGATTACATTATGAATGTTTCCATACAACCTCCGGATACCATATTTATAACACATCACAGCAAATTGGAACGACAATACCACTTTTTATAACTCTTCACAACAAATCGAACCGACAAGTTTAGGATCTTTTGGTAGATTAGCTCACAGAACTACTGAAGCAGAAAAATCTATACAGAAAAGTCTCTACGTATCTTATACCACTCATTCCCATGTCTGGCCAGTTTTACTTCCTGTCAAAGATTCAGAACCAAGCTAACTGTGATGGTTTGGTTCCTCACGCAGCAAGGCATGTGACGCGAGGAAATTGGAGACAGCGCGAAAAACAAAATTAGGTTACATTGGGCGAGAAGCATCCATTAAAAGATACAGTACTGAAGTCGTGCACACACACGGTTCACATACATAAAGAAGAGAGTAACTAGTCTGACAAGTCGGTGCCACAGCCCGGTGCCTTTAAATGGAACCCCTTGCGTACTCATATGCAGTCGTCACTTGGGTGCACAGCTCATAGTCCCGCGGTAGACGGAATCACCAGGCCTAGGCGTAGCCGCACACTGTCAGCGACGTAAGCTTTCTGGACGTGGTTAGCAGCTCTGGTGTTTTAAAAACGCTCCCCATGTCTGGTATGTCCACAGGATCACTCGCTCAGAACTTGTGACTTATGACGCCGACACGCCTTGCCCCGTGCCATCAAAGGCTCGAGGACAGACACCTAGCTTTCTGAACCTCGCGCATGGTTGCGGGTTTGCCCTAAGCTCCCTTGCGTCGTCTTGTTGGCGTCCCAGAAACTCCATTCTGTAGAGGCCTTCTCTTTCTTCAATGCGCGAGCTTCAAGGTGATGCAGTGCTGTCGTCTCCTATTCTGGCAGTTTCCAAGTTACTACGTCACAGAAATCCAATCTATCCGAACAGTTCCGGCATAAGTACAACAACGTGAAGCATTTCGCGCTGTGTAGATACCCCTATAAACCGAATTACGGGAACAATAACTTTGTTAAAGGATACCAATAGTTTTCTTCAAGGTATATCAAACATTACCAATCCACATGATTTAATCTCTGCAACTCTCCATGTTAGCTCAATTTGCACAAACATTCAGCAGGCCGATGGAGTTTCAGCAGTCCTTAAAGCGTATGAAGATACTCGTTTCAAAAACCTGCAGATGAGCTAGCCCTAGAATTGCTGCTGGAGCTTATTCAATAGCTTCGAATTCAATATTAGCCCTAACGTTCACGTAAATCGTACTCCGCTGGGAATTTGCATGGACCTGAATGATGCCAATATCTTAGGGAATGATTTGCAGAATGACTTTTCTATATTACCGACATCCAGACTTCCATTTATCAGCGATTCGTTGATCATATCTTCATGATTTAGACCGAAGGGAAGAAAAACTTCACGAAATTTATCTATGTGTTTAGTAAGTTTCATCCTTCACTCAAGCTGTCGCATAATTACTCACCACTTTCAATAAGCTTTCTAGAAATACATCGCTGTGTTGATATGCCAAAAAAATGCTGCAATGCTATACCGAACACGTACTTACAAAAGCCCGCTTCTACAAATTCAAGGCAGCCATTTACGACATGGGCCATCATTCATTAAAGTAAGGTCCACAGTTTAAACGATTGTGCTCCAACAGCGAAGATTCCATAGCTATTTGCGAACCACTGAACGGTGATATTCATTGGCTTTAAGGAATGACATGATAGGGCGAGCAGATGAATTAAGCAGACAGAAAGTTTTTAGGAGCCCGAAAAACAGAATAGCACCAATTCTGCACGAACGAACCAAGCCTATATTTCATAGTATAACGCTACTATATTCTCCCTGCTCAAAATGAGCACCTCAAAAGTATTGTGCCTTAACCACCTCGCGTGAAATACCGATGATCTAAGATTTAATAACGTTATGAAAAAGTTATTGAGCGTAAAAAAACTGGCTGTACAATTTGCAAAACGAAGCTCGTTGCAACGTTTGGGTGCATATAAAAACGACACAAAAAGCCATTAGCATGTTTTCAAACCTCTCCCTCAAGATTTCATGTTCATTCAATTGAGGTAGTTGAATCACCATATCCAGGTTTAAATGTGCCATCTGCGGAGAAATAAAGTGTGAATTCATGGTTGCGAGGTTTGGCTACATTACGCCAAATTGACTACTTCAAAAAGAGCGCGGCAACAAAAAATGATGCTGACTACTTGGCTACTTTTTGGATATTGTTTTAGAACTGATGTCAACAGCTAATATACGCCAAAACACAGCGAAACTGTAAAAAGAAAGTATTTGTTCATTTACACTGCCGGCAGCGGCTCCCTTGCTCTAATCGCATTTTTTGCTCAGTATACCGGAAGCTATTGCGTGCCCCTAAACGCATCCCGGGCAAAAAAAGTTTACCCATTCATAAAGGTATTCAATAGGTTACGCAGCAATGTAACGTAGCTGCTGGGAGACTCGTTCAGACTTACTAGCCGTTATGCGCATCACGTGCTAATGCTCTCAGTAGTGCAGGTGGTGGCACCCTAGGCGAAAGTTGAAGAATAGTGGATGCGTGTGGTTCATATAAACATTGCGCAAAGTGCACGCATCTCGCTGTTTTTGAAGTGTTTTTCCATTCTCGTGTAATATTTTCACTGTCGACGCTGTTGCAATTGTCAGCCGTAACGTTTGTTATGTCAGCTTTTTCATTTTATATCTTGAGAAATGACGGTTCCATTTTTCATCAGTGTGTGTGTGCACCATGCACTGCATGTGTCTGAGCTGCTGTTTGCATGATCTGTCAACACAGACACAAAAAACATTTGCGTTAAGAAACTCAGCTGGTCTTCGTTGTTCGAGTGAATATAGCAGCAGACTGCTCTACGCATCATCTAATATGGGGTCGAAGACGATTAATGCTTTTGAAACCTTGCCACGAGACGTATTGTTACGGTGAATAAAGTATACACTGGCGAGGAAATGCGTACTGGCGAATATAATGGCGAGCAAATGCGTACAACGCTGCTGCAGTCCGAGCACGTTCACCTTCAGCACTTCGTCGTCGTCATCCTTAGGCATCTACTTAGCCCGTGACATTACCCGCCGACGGCAGAAGCACCATCCCGGAGCGATCAATTCTCGAGGCGTGAGTAGTATGGTTTAAGCCGTGAGACGTGCACTATATCTGTCGGGACTGAAGCTGGTACTGACGTGGTATGGAGTGGAGCTATCTCATAGGTCACGCTGGTGACCTCGCGTATGACGCGGTAGGGGCCAACGTAACGGGACATCAGTTTTTCGCAGAGACCAACACGACGTGATGGTAACCACAGCAAGACGAGCGACCCCGGGAAGTACTGTGCGTCACGGTGCCGGCGATCGTAAGCACTCTTTTGGTTAAGCTGTGAGGCACATAAACGATTCCGGGCGACTTAGCGGCTGATGTCAGCTCGGGCCAGGACATCACGAGCATAAGCAGTCGATGAGGGGGCGTTAGATTGGAGCATGGTGTCCATGGGAAAAGGTGGGTCATAACCAAACAGTAGGTAAACAGGTGAAAATCCAGCTGTATCATGACGTGAACGGTTATATGCGAAGGTAACGAAAGGTAATTGGATGTCCCAATCTTTGTGATCCTTGGAGACGTACATCGCTAACGTATTCGTCAGGGTACGGTTGAGGCATTCCGTGAGGCCGTTGGTTTGCGGATGGTACGCTGTAGTGAACTTGTGGTGGGTAGAGCAGCATCGCAGGAGCTCTTCGACTACTTTAGATAGAAAACAGCTGCCGCGGTCGGTGATCAACTGATGAAGAGCACCATGACGCAGAATGATGTCATTAAGAAGGAAATCGGCTACATCAGTAGCGCAGCTGGTGGGGAGGGCGCGTGTAACGGCATACCGCGTTGCGTAGTCGGTAGCAATAGAAATCCACTTATTACCGGTAGCCGACACGGGAAAAGGTCCAGAAGATCGAGGCCGACTTGGAAAAATGGCTCATCTGGTACTTCAATGGGCTGGAGGGTACCAGCAGGTCCCAGAGCAGGTGTCTTGCGGCGCTAGCAGAGGTCGCATGCCGCAACGTACTGTCGCACAGAACTGTAGAGGCCAGGCCAAAACAATCGGCGGCGAATGCGGTCATACGTGCGTGACACCCCTAGTTGTCTAGCGGAGGGGGCATCATAGAGCTGGGCCTAAACGTCTGAGTGAAGATGCGCAGGAACAACGAGTAAAAGCTCAGCATCATCAGGGCGGGCGTTGGTGCCAGATGTCGTTGTGAAGAACGAAGAGTTGTCAGGAGTGGTCAGGGTGGGAAGAGTGCAGACCATTGATAATAGCACGCAAAGAGGGGTCACGGCGTTGTTCAGCAGCTATGTCGGTAAGGTCGATAATTGAAAGAACGAGGGCCTCTTGTCCATCTTCCATCGTGTCAGGGGGATTGACTGGGTAACGGGACAAGCAGTCGGCATCCTTGTGAAGTTGTCCGGATTTATAGGATACGGAAAAAGTGTACTCTTGTAAGCGCAGCGCCCAGCGACCAAGGCATCCCGTAGGGTCCTTGAGTGAGGAGATCCAGCAAAGCGCATGGTCGTTCGTAATAACTGAGAATGGTCGGGCATACAGTTACGGTCAGAATTTCGCAATGGCCCAGACGAGAGCTAAGCACTCGCGTTCTGTGATGGAATAAATTTGTTCCGAGCGTGACAACAGTCGGCTTGCATACGCGACGACGCGTTGCATGCCTTGTCGCCGCTGCCTCAGCACTGCGCCTATGCCGTGGCCACTGGCGTCAGTACGAATCTTCGTGGCGGCAGATGGGTCGAAGTGTGCTAGGACTGGTGGATTGGTGAGAATGTCAACGAGCGACGAGAAGGCGTTTGCTTGCTGTTGGCCCCAGGTCAATGCGACATCCGTTTTGAGGAGGCAGGTTAGAGGACGTGCTACTTCAGCAAATTTCTCGACAAAACGACGGAAATAGGAGCACAGTCCCCGAAAACTTCGGACGTCTTTGGGTGAGCGGGGTGTGGGGAAGTCGCGAACTGCTCGTACTTTCGCAGGGTCTGGTTGAACGCCCGCAGCGTTAACAAGATGGCCGAGTACGCAGATTTGGCGTTGCCCAAAGCACGCATTTGGACGATTTAAGTTGCAAGTTGGCACGTCGGAAAACATCAAGCACTGTAGACAGATGGGTAAGTTGGTCGTCGAAAGTAGTCGAAAAAACAATAACGTCGTCAAGATAGCAGAGGCACATGGTCCACTTCATGCCTCGAAGGAGAGAGACCATCATGCGCTCAAAAGTCGCGAGGGCATTGCATAATCCAAAAGGCATCATCTTGAACTGATAGAGTCCATCAGGAGTCACGAAGGCCGTCTTCTCTCTGTCTTTGTCATCCACCGCGATCTGCCAGTAGCCAGAGCGAAAGTCTATTGAAGAGAAATATTTGGAACCATGCAAGCAATCGAGTGCATCATCTATGCGCGGTAGGGGAAAGACATCTTTCTTGGTAATATAGTTGAGATGGCGGTAATCAACACAGAATCTATAGCTATTGTCCTTCTTTTTAACAAGTACAACAGGTGAGGACCAGGGACTAGATGAGGGTTCGATTATGCACTTATGAAGCATTTTATCGATTTCTCGCTGTATAATAGCACGCTCCGGGGCTGACACACGGTAGGGTCAACGGCAAATGGGTCGAGCGTCACCGGTGTCTATGCGATGGGTTACCACGGTTGTCTGGCCCAAATTACGGTCGCTGAAGTCAACAATGTCCTGATAAGAAGCAAGCACACAGCAGAAAGCAGAGACTTGTTCAGATGTGAGCTTGTCAGATAGCAATGGCTTGAAAAGGTCGGAACAGGAACGAGACGAGAGCGACGTTAATGAAAATTTGGGTGGCGAATCGGTGGTTAGGGCGGAAACTGTGTGGTCGACCAGTGGTGTCAGATGCGCAAGTGACATGCCGCGAGGAATAACTTGCGCTGAGAAGCCAAAATTGAAGACGGGAAATGAAGTTCGGTTGTCCTTAACGGTAACCACCGTGTCGGGGAGTGCAACATTACATGTCATGGCCACGTCAGAAATTGGCGCAGCAACATAATCACCATCGGGTACTCGAGGATATGGCGAGAGTTGGAATTGGACTGCGGCTTACGGCGGAAGTCTGAGGAAATCAACAGAGCATAGACGAGGTGGGCTGGTAGAGACGGTCTCTGAGAAGGATGGTAGTTCGAGCCGAAGAAGACCTTTGGAACAGTCAATGAGCGCAGCGTGTGAAGTCAGAAAGTCGGGTTCAAGGATGAGGTCAAGGATGAGGTCAACAGAACTTAAGTTTGATGCTCAGAAATCGGTAATCGCGCAGTGCACATTCCAAGCACAGCAGGAGTACTCCCATCCGCTGTACGAACGGTAGGTGCAATCGCAGGCGTCAGAACTTTTTGGAGGCGGTGGTGGAGGTTGAGCTCATCAGAGATATTTGTGCACCTGTATCAATAAGAGCAGTTACAGGTAAACCATCAACGAGAATTGTAAAAAGGTTGCACCGCTGGTCGGGAGTGATCAGAGGATTTGCAGTCCGAGTCGTGTATGCAGCGTTACCTCCGGGGGCTGCACCGGCTAGTTTTCCGAGCGATGGTGTCACACACAGGTCCCGTTAATTCGGGAGGCGATCGCCGGGCTAATTGCAAGGGCCGAAGTACCGGCCCCCTGAACCGCACCATGAAAGCGTGGACAATTTAGAAGTGGTCCTTTTTTGGCGCGCCAGCGGACGCCAGCTGTGGCCCAAAGAACAAGTCAGAGCCGAGAGTTGATAAACAAACAAAATTATATTCTCAATAACGGTAGATCAAAAACAATACACAAGTATGCACACTCCACAATAGTTGAGTACAATATGTCACCAATCAAACAACGTACTACACAGTACAATCAGCCACACTCGAAACAACGAACACTGACAACAATACGCACTACAATGCAGTCGCATGCATTGGACAACCAAGACACTTAAAGACTAAAGAGATACAAAACCTATTCAGTCCAAAGTTCTTGGAACAAAGGTCTGGATGATACTCTTCCGAGAATCACTCACTCAAAGTCCAGCGTTGTTGTTGTCGTTCCGCTGCCCCCGAAGTTTCTCTTCCAGGAAACCTCACGTCTTCAATAGGCCACTCTCCAAGCTTCAAACGTCTTCGCCGGAAACACGTCGGCTTCACACATGCAGCTGTTTCCACGCGTCTTCACTCGATAGCCGTAAACACACACTCTTGCCTGTAGCTCGAGCCTTCACCCCTCAGGTGGAAATCCTCGTCTTCTCCTGCTTTGTCCCTTCGGACAAAACCTTCGCCGACTACACGGCGGAACCCCTACGCGCTCTGGCGCTAACTTCCGTCTTCTCCTGATCTTTCGTCTCGGCTGCTCGATTAAATACCTTCCGCGCGAGATTCCAGAAGGTTCTCATCATTTCGTCGGCGCGAAGCGCAGCGAAGGCTGGGGGAAAGGTCGAGAGGATACGAGGGCCGTCCGCGACGGATGACTCAACCCGGTATCACCACGCCTCTTTCCATCTAGAAATTTCGAGTGCTTGCTCGGCCGCCGATCTGGGGTGAGGAGGTTCGTCGGCGGACCTACGCTTCCGAAGGAGAGAGTCGCGCGCCCGGGGAGCCTTAATATATTTGTTTTCTTTCCTTTTTTTATCGTTGACTTCGCGGCGTCACTCCGGCGTTTCCTCGCGAGAAGTTGGCAGTGCGCTCTTTTTGAGCGCTCGTTCTTTGACACTGCCCTCCACTTCAAGAATATTATCTCATTATATTCAAAACCACACAAACGAGCGCGAACAGTCACCACACACTCTGAAAGACGGTAACAAAAACCGTCGCTCATGACACTTCACATTCACAATAGATCACTCAATACAACTGTACATTGCAATTCAATCTCACAACGCGTAGAGTATAGCCACAGGTACATGAATACAATGCTCCATCACATATTCTAAAGAATACAAATATACAAAGCTCTCATTACCACAATTGTACAATACTATACATCACGACACAGCACAAACACTTCGACACTTGTGACTCAGGATAACAAGAACATTAACGCAACATATAGCACCCAGCCTTGCCGAACACAATTCGATTCGACCTCAGCACCTATCCTGTGCATTTCGAGCGGCGCTTGCGCCCTTTCTTGCGGTGCTCTCTCGATCTCTTTTTATTGTTTTTGCTCGTTTTGTTTCGGCGAGCCCCTTCCAACGACGGTATCTGAGGCGGCGTCTCAGCGATCATTGTCACCTCCAACACTGCTAACGGGTCATGACGCTCAACCGATCCTGCCCGGTTATTCACCCGCTTGTTCACGTCCCGACATTTGGCCTGGCTGGCCGACTCCGTCACCTTTACACTGTCGCTTGGTTGAGGTCGTGCCGACGGAAGTCCAGCTGCCCGGCCCGTGAACTTATTCAACACGATCATTTTCTCATTCACTGTCTCTTGCGCCGCGGCTTCACCTTGGGCTCTAGTGAGATCCGTCACGAGCTGCTCCTCCACTGTATCTCGCGGTCGCTGGGTTGGCGAGGGCTCTATCTTAGGATCTTCTCCCAAACATTCCGGATCATTCGGTCCTCGCGCCCCGTCGATGTTTCCGATGACAAGGTCGTACAGGGGGGTCGTCATGCATAAAGCAGTAACCTTCCCGCTGAAGTATGGGGTTTCAACCTCAATTTCTGCTTCGGGAAGCATCCGAACCGTACGGTCAATTAGGCAACTGGTTTCGTTTTGCCTGTTAACTCACTCTCCCGTACCAAATTTCTCCGCACGATAACCGTGGAGCTACCGGTGTCTCTTAACACCGTAACCTTTTTGCCCGCAACTTTTCCAGGCAGCGTTGGCATTCCCTTCGTAACACCGGTTGGCTGTTTTGCCATTACAGCACCCACAATAGAAATTTTCTCCCCATTTTCAACTCTACGAATCCATCTGTGACGACATTATTACCGGATTTCGGTGCCGCTTGCACACAGGATAACTGGTGAGTTTGACTCGCTCCGTTTCGACATGCGTCTGCTTTGTGTCCAGTCTGACCACACTTAAAACATTTTACTACCGTAGGGCTCGTAAATATCGTTCGACAGTTTTTCGTGCGATGACCCACTCGGTTACGCAGAAAACAACGCGGAATGCTCTCCGGTGCACGCTTCTTTTCTTCGGGAGCCGATTTCTCCGAATCTTAAGGACACTCCTTCTTGACCCTGGCCAAATTAGTTCCACCTTGCGCTTCCAAGAATTGATCAGCCAATTCGAGCATGCCTTCAAGTGACTCCGCCTTCCTCTCTTTCAAGTACAGCGACAGGCTTGGGTGGCAACTAGTAAGAAATTGTTCTCTAATTAGGAGCTTTCTAAGCTCATCGTACTCCTGCGCTGTCCCTGAAAGTTCAATCCATCTGTCGAAATAATGGCAAAGTCGGGCGGCATACTGCGTAGCCGTCTCACCATCAGCTGGCTTTCCTGTCCGAAATCTGTCCCGGAATCATTCCACAGTAAATCTAAATCGCTTCAGCAAAGCAGTTTTCACCTTTGCATAGTTGACTGCATCGGTCGGCGTCAGCCTACCGCACACACTGAGCGCTTCACCACTCAAACAAGTACTCCAAGCAGTTGCCCATTGATGTTCCGGCCAATTCTGGCTCCTCGCAATCGTCTCAAATCGGTGAAGGTACGCGTCAAGGTCGTCCTTCCTTTCATCAAACGCTACGAGCAGCTTGCTTTGGTTCAATCGGAAGCCGTGGTCCTCCCGTTCGCTGCTTTCAACTCTAGCTTGGACCGGAGTTCCACTTCGCTGTTGCAAACGGAGCCGCTCGAGTTCCATATCGTGCTGCTGCCGTTCCCTCTCAGCCATCTCAGCTTCTCTTTGTTTTCTCGCCCTTTCGGCTACCAACTTCTCTCTCTCCAGCTCCAATTTCAATTGTTGCTCTCTTTCTTCCTTCGCTCTCTCAGCTGCCAGCCTTTCTCTCTCCAACTCAGCTGCTTTTTCTTCCCTGGCCCTTTCAGCTACCAACCAATCTCTCTCCACCGCCTCTTTCTCCTTCTGGCTTACCCACTTCCGTAGTTCGGCGCCAGAAAGACCCATCTTCTCACCAAGAGCTACTAACTTTTCGAGATCCATTTTGTCTTGCAAATAAAACCTTGCCGCGGGTAAAAAGTATCTGCCTGAATCACTCTATCGGAACACTCCACTGCACTCGTTAACGAGAACACTGAGCAACCCACAAAATCGTTCCGATAGCACTATCAACAAGTCGAGGCTCTTTCTCACTACTTTGGACTCAGCTGCCAGCCTTTCTCTCTCCAACTCAGCTGCTTTTTCTTCCCTGGCCCTTTCAGCTACCAACCTATCTCTCTCCACCGCCTCTTTCTCCCTCTGGCTTACCCACTTCCGTAGTTCGGCGCCAGAAAGACCCATCTTCTCACCAAGAGCTACTAACTTTTCGAGATTCATTTTGTCTTGCAAATAAAACCTTGCCGCGTGTAAAAAGTATCTGCCTGAATCACTCTATCGGAACACTCCACTGCACTCGTTAACGAGAACACTGAGCAACACAAAATCGTTCCGATAGCACTATCAACAAGTCGAGGCTCTTTCTCACTACTTTGGACACACTGTGCACCAAAAGGTCCTGTCGCGAACGCCAAAATAATTGTCACACACAGGTCCTGTTAATTCGGGAGGCGATCACCGGGCTAATTCCAAGGGCCGAAGTACCGGCCCCCCGAACCGCACCACGAAAGCGTGGACCATTTTGAAGTGATCCTTTTTGGCGCGCCAGCGGACGCTGGCTGTGGCCCAAAGAACAAGTCAGAGCCGAGAGTTGATAAACAAACAAAATTATATTCTCAATAACGGCAGATCAAACACAATACACAAGTATGCACACTCCACAATAGTTGAGTACAATATGTCACCAATCAAACAACGTACTACACGATACAATCAGCCACACTCGCAACAACGGACAATGACAACAATACGCACTACTATGCAGTCGCATGCATTGAACAACCAAGACACTTAAAGACTGAAGAGATAAAAAACCTATACAGTCCAAAGTTCTTGGAACAAAAGTCTGTATGATACTCTTCCGAGAATCACTCACTCAAAGTCCAGCGTTGTTGTCGTTCCGCTGCCCTCGAAGTTTCTCTTCCAGGAAACCTCACGTCTTCAATTGGCCACTCTCCAAGCTTCAAACTTCTTCGCCGGAAACACGTCGGCTTCACACAAGCAGCTGTTGCCACGCATCTTCGCTCGATAGCGGTAAACACGCACTCTTGCCTGTAGCTCGAGCCTTCACCCCTCAGGTGGAAATTCTCTTCTTCTCCTGCTTTGTTCCTACAGACAAAACCTTCGCCGACTACACGGCGGAACCCCTACGCGCTCTGGCGCTAACTTCCGTCTTCTCCTGATCTTTCGTCACGGCTGCTCGATTAAATACCTTCCGCGTGAGATTCCAGAAGGTTCTCATCATTTCGTCGGCGCGAAGCGCAGCGAAGGCTGGGGGAAAGGTCGAGAGGATACGAGGGCCGTCCGCGACGGATGACTCAACCCGGTATCACCACGCCTCTTTCCATCTAGAAATTTCGAGTGCTTGCTCGGCCGCCGATCTGGGGTGAGGAGGTTTGTCAGTGGACCTACGCTTCCGAGGGAGAGAGTCGTGCGCCCGGGGATTCTTTAGATGTTTGTTTTCTTTCTTTTTTTTATCGTTGACTTCGCGGCGTCACTCCGGCGTTTCCTCGCGAGAAGTTGACGGCGCGCTCTTTTTGAGCGCTCGTTCTGTGACAGACGGTCGTAGGGAGACCGAGAACGGCGGGGTTGGGGCGAGCGGGACTGACGACGCACGAGCGATGGCGAGCGGCTGGTCCGACATTTGGATTATGCTCTGCACCTGTCTCAGCATGGTAGGATGGGGCATAAGGTGCACGTTCGGAGCAAGGCCCTCAATCATAGAAGCTTGGTTGAGGTGATGAGGTCCAACGGCTGCGGCAATGGTGAGCAATGTGTCCTATTCGATGGCACGTGAAACATATGGGCCGATCATCATGAGTGCGCCATTCAGCTGGGTTTCCTCGTGGCGCGAACGTGCGGTTTGAAGTGGCAGCCGCAACGACTGGAGCCGAGCTGGAAGTAGCAGGAGCATTTTGATGAGGTGGCGAAATGCCCACATTCGCGATCTCTTGGCGAACCACGGCCTGTATCATTGAAACGGTATCGAGGTTGTGTCCTGGCGCACTGACGCTAGACATAGCGGGTGCCATAGCCTTGAGTTCCCGTAGGACTATTCTGGTGACGTTTTCCGGCGCTGGTGGTTGATGTAGTGTGGGAAAATCTTCGCAAGAGGACGTAGCCACCGTGTTGGGAAGGCGGTCAAATCGGTGAACTCTGCGCCTATTTTTTTCCTGTTGGGAGCGACAACATGCTTCGATGACCGACTCCACCGTCGAGCAGTCTTTGCACAGGAGAAAATTGAAGGCGTCATTGGCAATTCTTTTCAGGATGTGTCTGACTTTGTCCTCGTCGAGCATGTCCTTGTCGACCTTGCGGCACAAAGCCAACACGCCCTGGATGTACGCGATGTACGGCTCTGTGGATGTCTGAGCACGAGTCGCAAGCTCTTCCTTTGTGGCCACTTGACATCCGATGGGTTTCCCAAATAGATAGCGCAATTTCTGCTTACAAACGTCCCCGCTAGTCAACTCTTCTTGATGTGTCTCGTACCAGAGTTTTGCCGCGCCATGCAAGTAGAAGATGATGTTCGCCAACATAAGCGTCGGATCCCAATGGTTGCTGCTGCTGACGCGCTCATATAGAACCAGCCAGTCATCGACGTCTATGCCACTTGTGCCGTTGAATGGGCCTGGGTCACGAGGTTGCACCACAACGATTGTTCGCGGGGCGGACGGACCTTGTTGACATTGACTAGCCTGGTCAGTCATCGTGGTAGTTGCAATGCGCCGTCCGCTGCGAAGATCCAGCTCGTTGGGCTGTATAGCGAGTGGTGCCCCGCACCTCCACCAATGATGTTACGGGGAATAAAGTATACACTGGCGAGCAAATGCGTACTGTTGAATATAATGGCGAGCAAATGCGTACAACGCTGCTGCAGTCCGAGCACGTTCACATTCAGCACTTTGTCTTGGTCATCCTCAGGGCATCTACTTAGCCCGTGACAGTATTTGAATGCCCCAAGCCCAGAATGCAGAGCGAGTACGACACCGTTGTTAAGTTGAAAATGGGAGCGCCGATATGCCATCAATGCGATTCTGAATCGAAAAATAAACCTACCGGGATGTACCATGCGCCGAGCCTGCACAAGACTTTGCAGACAGAAAAATGAAACTTTGTGTTCTTTAGAATTAACGGAGAGGTGGAGTGAAAGTTTTCTGTATTGCCCTCTCAAAAAGCGACCTAAGGAAACGAATGTCGTACGAGCTACTAGAGTTCATTGAGATCGAATTTGAACTACGTCTATATAATCTACATTAACGAGGAACTACGTCTTCAAGTTCTACATTAACGTGAATTTGAAACGATGCTACTATTACACTGAAATACGAAGTCCCTTGCAAATTCTACCTAACCAGAGCCATGGGGCATGCTGGCAAAAGTGAACATGATTATATAAACTTGACCATAGGTTGTTGCGTTTGGCGAGCCACCCTTTCGCTGCGACCGCCGGATTGAAAGAAAGGCTGCCGCCTCACTTTGTGAAGATAAGAAGCAGCGCGATGACGCCTTGCTGGTTTTCATTCACTGGGCAGTGTGTGGCGGCAATTACTCGACGGTGCAGTACTGTCGCAGGGGCCAGCGTGGAAATATTAAACGTGGCGCCTTTGCACCCCTGAAATGCCACAATGCCGAGTTTCTGCTGTGGATGAATGTCGGACCACCACGCTTTGCGTCTCTGAGTGATAGTCCACTGACGCTCAAATTAGCACAAAATGTCAAGGCATTTGCCCTCGGAGGCGCCTAGCCAGCGACCACCATCGACAAAGCATGGGTGGTCTGCCCAGGCGGCAACATGAAAGACTCATTACACCTCGCTTGGTGGAAGCAAGATTCGCCAGGGGAGGCAGCATCGCCGGGACCATACACGTGTTTGTTTTGTGTATGTGTGTATGTTGGGGGCGGTGCCGGCATGATGACCCTCGCGTGTGCTGTGGGAAATTTATTGGACACTACAGTATAGACCATACTGAATCATAGCTGATATCATAGCGGATATCATAGCTGAAATCAAGAAGAAGAAATGGACATGGGCAGGGCATGTAGCGCGTAGACAGGATAACCGCTGGTCATTAAGGGTAACTGACTGGATTCCCAGAGAAGGGAAGCGGGTTAGGGGGAGACAGAAGATTAGGTGGTCAGATGAGATTAAGAAGTTTGCGGGTATAAATTGGCAGCAGCAAGCACAGGACCGGGTTAACTGGCGGAACATGGGAGAGGCCTTTGTCCTGCAGTGGACGTAGTCAGGCTGATGATGATGATGATGATGACAGTATAGACCTATTCCCCGATCTAGGGATTTGGGGAAATGAGACTTTAAAATCATCTCTCACGTGCTGCTGGGTGCTTGTTCAATGAAGAGCTTTTCAGTGTAGAGCTTTGGGCCAGAGCTGTCCTGCCATGTAAATGGTGTAAATAAACCCTCTCTACTTTGTTAACCCCCTCCTGCCTTGGCATCTTCATCCCGGATGTCTCATTCCTGTGAATTCTGATCGCAACAGGGTGCACTATTAACTGTCAGTGCTAGAGCCCTAATGCTCTCGTCAGGAAGTCACCTGATCTCTTTTTTACTCTACTTTGATGTGATAAAGTTGCAGTGGTGTACGTTGCAGTGGGGTATATTTTTGTATTTCTGTGATGAATAACCTAAACTGAACTTTGGTTCGGGTAATTTGCTGGCTTGGAAATAAAATACAGCATTCATTCGGGTACCATTCCGTGTACTTCAGTTATACTTGCGCCTTTTTTTTCGATGATCTTGTGAGGCTGACACATTGGCCGAACGGAAACTTCATTTTGATTGTAACTTAATCACAACAGCTTGCATGCCAGTAGGCGTCCTAGCCAACTATTGTCAAATTAGATTTGCCTACCCGCACATTTTTCTCAAAATATTGGACCAGTTTACTTGAGTGTGGCTTACGTTTTCATCCTAATCGCAAATCTCAAGTGTCTTACGTTATATATAGATTGCCTCACACTGTCTTAAGGGATATTAGTGACAGCAGAGCCACACTTACGAGTGTTCCCACTACACACAATTAGTCATTATCTGGCCTTCCTTGGGATAGGCGGCTTTGTTTTTCATTATTACTCGTTCTTTTTTATGATATAGTAATCAAACTAGCTAGTACTCATCCATTTTCTCCCACTTTTTGTACCAAATTACGTGTTGACGTAATGGGTTGCAGGTATGACGTTCAGTGTCTCTACTGAGTAGTTCCGCATTTTTTCCTGACAGGTTATAGAGTTTGTTCTTGTGTTAACCACGTCATGTGTAAAGGTTAGTTCGAGGCAAGCTAACAAGCTAAACGTTTATATTACTCAACGTTCTGTTCGCGATCTCAAATTCTTTGCATTATACTGCTAGCAAATTCCCCCCTCCCCCTGATTGCCCGCATATGACGTGCGTGCAATGTAGTATTACTGCCACATCCCAAGATTTTGAGGCCATATCAACCGCGTGGCGAATCAGGTGTCATTTATGCGCTTGATATGAAATCATATCTAACGTGTACAGCTAGGAAACATAATGTCTTCATGCAAACCAGTATTAAGCGACCACGCTGTGGCCTATACCTGAAATATCATAAAAACAGCTCAGATAAGCTATAGTTTATATATATAAAATATCATCAAGAGGATGTAAATGACTTGTCGTAAACCATACATAACGCCATATTACCGTCTTGCAGGCCATAGGCTGAATATATATTTCCTTCATTTACTCAATTCGGTCCCTCATTGGTACTAAGAAGCTGTTGCATATAGCCTGCCTTCGACGGTCCAATGGGGAAGATGGCGTTCCAAAAAATAAGCAATAGTGTCACTTTTTACGCTATGTACGTTAATAGTACGAAAACAAGCGACAAGAAGTTGCACGGCATGCATTAGTAGCTGCCAAAAAGCCCCCGCAGGAACCTCTTGGTGACGTGCTATGTAGTGAAGCGAGGTTAAGGCAAGTTTCGTACTACATAATAGTTGTTCAGATAAAACCTATTTTGATTCTTGAAGAAATTACGATTTTGAAACTTTCTGCATACCTTACGGATAAAACATGCAACAACAAATGAGCGATGTTTTTACTTTGACCGCTGCCTTGTGAATATTAGGCCGCAGTACGAGCCAAAATGGTAGTTTTACAATAATTGTCACAACTCTTTGTTAACAATTCTTGCCTAATTAGCTCCCTAAGGTATTTAAAAATAATATAGGAATACATGAAACAGAGGTCCAGTACATTACTCATAAAAAAATTCATGCTCTTCATTAAAACCGCTAGACATGCAGAATAATGCAGCGTGTTATAAATAGGTCCTGCAGAACCATGCGGCGTGATTCATATTTTTCTGATTATTTTCATTACAGTAGCGTGACCTCGTTAAACTATAAAGCTGAGAAGGTGAACTTTGCACTTCGCCAAAAATTTATTCATTACCTCTGTTTCATAAACTTTATCATCATAATTCTTTTCACGATAAATCTTTTCAGTCACCACTAGCCATCTGACGCTGTGGTGAACATACCTCTAAATTCAGTCGTATAACCTGCCAGTATTCACAATAAGCCTATTCATTTTTGCTACGCACAATAAATGAGTGGAGCACAGTACCATCAGACATGGCCATTGAACAAAACCTTAGCGAATTTCAGGATCTTCATGTTCAACTTACCATCTAACTATAGTACGGTATTTCACTTTTTTTGTCATCTGATGTGGCTTTCTGGTGAATCTGGTCGCTGTTTCTTAATGTTTGTGTTTGAAAAAGAGTTTCGTGCATTGCTTCTCTTCATTTGTTTTACAAAAAAATTCATCTTTTCAACTGCCTTACAAAACGATGTCTATCTCTCCCATGTAAAACTCTCGCTATGAAGGCCTTTGGTAGTACTTTTGGAGTAAATGGAAATAAAAATATTGCATTTGCACAATGGCAAAAGTGAAGAAAGAGAAAATAAAACTGATTAAACTATCCAACTCATGAGACACAAGCGCCTTGACATCAAGGAAAACATTCTTTCGTAGTAAATCGTCGAACGAGTATTGTATTACAAGTTATTTAGCGGGACGATGTGCAAAGTTTAAGACGTGCTATAGGCAACACAGTTCTTTTGTGATTTATAACGCGTCAATAACAATGTTTTTGAGCATGACTAAAGGTGGTCCTAAATTGATTTGATATGTTGCATTTAACTTCCCAAAACCACAGTAAGAAGATGAGAGACGCTTTGGCGGAGGGCTGCAAAAATATCAACCATTATATATAAATGTATATATATATATATATATATATATATATATATATATATATATATATATATATATATATATATATATATATATAGGGAAAGAAGTGTATACTAAAGGCTCGTTTTTCCGTATGTATATATATATATATATATATATATATATATATATATATATATATATATATATATATATATATATATTTATTATTGTCTTGCAGGGATATATTCTCCTTTTTGACACTACTCAATAGGGCTACATCTATTGCTTGGTCGGAGGAAAAACTTTGGAGCCACAATATCTACCACTGGGGTATCCTCAGTATTCGCAAAACGATCATGGAATCACCGGGCTATTTTTTGAATGCCACTGTTGCCTTGGCGGTTAGTACAAGTTTCACTGACTACTTCTCCTGTATGAGCGACCAATGGGGGTTATATTGACCATCTATTGTTGGTTATGAGTCGACGACAACTTCAGTGCACTCCTAAAGTAAAGAAAAAATGAGAACTGTGTCAGTTTCGTGTACTGCTATCGCAGTACTTGTTCGGCGCTTGTTTCGAAACTGCCGTACCTTCTTTACGGAATACATGCTGCTCTCCAGTCATCTATGGTTCTGAATTGGTAGTCATAAATATTCAAAAGATACATTAAATGTTTTTATTCGAAAATTGACAACGTACTGAACCTTTACCAGCGCCATTTGGAACGGTTATTTTTATTAAAAAAGTGATTATTACAGTAAATGTTTATATGCGCCTCACACAGAAAGCGGCAGATATTTCAAAGCCCTCTCCAACAAAACGAGTGGTTTCATACACGTTTCTTGGCTTCTACGTTGAGACAAGTGCTGGCTGCATTGATGCTGTACAACTAATGGCGTAAGTAACATTTCGTTTGATGATCTTGCAAAAGTGCTTAGTTGACAGAAAGATGCTTTTAATGATGTATGCTGTAACAATAAACCTTTACTTCGTGATATACACGGGCAATATTGCTTTCACACAACATGCCATAAGTAGCTGATGGAAAACCTGAAAGGAGGAAAAAGTTTTGGGAAAGCGAAATCATGTCATCAAGGTGTATTTAAAGCCGCGTAGTTTCCATTTTTCATTTATATCTGGGGTATAACGTCTGAAAAGCACTATTTGATAATGAGAGACGCCGTAGGGGAGGGCTCCAGAATTTGGGACTTCCTAGGGTTCTTTACCTGCATCCAAATCTGAGCCCGCGGGCCTACAGCATTTTCGCCTACTGCATAAATGCAGCTGCTGCAGCCTTTGATTCGATCCCGCAACGTGCGGCTCAGCAGCCAAGTACCTTATCCCCTAGACCGCCGCGGCGGAGCCGTAGTTTTTATTTTTTCTAAATATCAACGGATCTGATGCAATTGCTTATATTGTTTCATGCGAAGAACTGTTGTTCATGTTTAAAATCTCGTTCGTCACACTTAGTAATAAAAACAAATATTATACCATAACAGAGCTATAGACGTTTCGCAAACCGAGAAGGGCATAGGCACGTTGCGCTGAAGAATGTGGTGCTGAAGGCAACAGCTATTTTTCATTAGGACTTCTTCACTGTTGGCTTCATTTTATTTCTAGAACATGAATATTTTGTAAATTTTCTGGAGGAAGAGTTGTGCTCGTCTACTTCTCAATAATACGCGTGATTTTCTTGTCGACTACTATGTATTTCTAGCACAGGTAACATTACTATTTTAGCTATCACTAAAAGTCTCAAACATATTGTACACTAATACGCGTGAAGAAATCGTTGCTTTAGCAGTTTTTGTGTTGGGCTGCTTGCGTCCATATTCTGCGGCTTTCTAGCCCAAGAACATTGAAATTAGGGCGGGCTAAACACTAAAACATAAATTATATATCTATATAGCAATTGAGGTTAAGTTTCACTTCATGCATTGTTAAGCTTTAAGGTTACAGTAATATGTGTGCTAAAGGAAAGCCAAAAAGTGGTAGACACATTTGTTGTACATCACTTTGAAAGCCTTGCACTTTCCGTGAATTCAGAGTGTGAGTTTGAGTTTGAGTTTAATTACCCACGTGACAAGTACACGAAAATAGACTGTATACGTGGTTTGGTGCGAAGTGAAAAAAGCTGCATTTCACAGCATGACTGGCTCCTTCACCCAGAAAAACATCTAAACTACAAATTTACAAAAACAAAAAATTACAGGCAGCGAAAAGCGACAATACAAAAAGGTGAGGAAGTGAGGTGGGGAAGGAAATAACTTTTTTCTGGTGTTCAATAAAGGTCTGCAAACTCGTCATCTGGTCAGGCCCTCAGGAGGTTCTCATGGAGAGTCGTTACTTAGAGGTCTGGCCGTAAGCCTTGGTGAACGTATTCCCCTTTTTTTTCGGAGAAAGGGGGGATGGTAGACTTGATTTGGCTGGGGCACCGCTCCTCAGACCATAGTCGTTTTGCACGTGACCACGTCACCTCGGATCTGGGTTTGAGAATTATTGTCACGAGTAGTGATCTCCGAGTGGTGTGAATTAATATGCGACACAAAAAAGGTATACAGTCATTGCAATCGAGCATCATTGTTTACGTAGTTTCAATATGTTGCAAAATTGCGTGCGCTTTTAGAATTTAAAGAATGTATTTTCGTTCATACAGCTATCACTCTGCTAATCCGGAATGGGGGCTTGTTACTTCTCTTGCAGTGTTGTGCACCTTTGGAACGAGGGCTTGTTTCCTGTTGTATTTTCAGTACCCACCACAGACCAGCAGTCCTTGTGATACTGGGCCATATATCCTTTAAGGAAGAGGATGTTAAAGATGAAGTATCCGACTACGTATGCATAATGGTCCCGCCTATTATCTACAAAACCCCGAGCAGTGCACAGAATGCGCTGGTATACGGTCACACTATTGTAAGTATAGCGCTAACTCCTAAGTGATACTTCGTAATATCAATATATTTTTCCTATGTTTTGCACATAAGCAAATACTGCAATTCTTTTATTCGTGTTGCAGATGGACGCCGCAAAATTGTTAGCTTGCATCGCCACTAACTTAAAACCCTTGCCCGTGGTTGGAATTTCGCTCACAATGAAAGGCCGCTGGTACACACCCAAGGTAGATGACGTGAGCGTAGCCGCAGCTGGCAAGTACAGTGTCTTCGAGGAATGTAAGAGATTTCAAGAATATGGGGTTCCACAATTGGTGAGCGTCATTCTACAAACTATACCAGATAGTAAGCACATGTTTTCCCACAAAAGTCTATGAAATACATAACAATATAGTGCTAAGGTAAGTTCTGAATTTTGTTACAAGCACTCGGACTATTGCGAACTCAGAGAATGGAGGAGTTTAAAAAACACAAATGAGACGTAGTAACAAAGTTATGGGAGTCATTACGGAGTCACTGCTCACCATGAGCTACAGAAAAACGAAATTTCTGAGTGAGTGAAGGCACCTTGGCGCAAAAAAAAGCAGTCATGTGCACGCGTAATAACCTCATGTGCAGTAATACCAAATTTTCTGCGGAAAACTTGATAATATATATATATATGTATATATATATATATATGCGTCAAGCGATTCTAGTGACATCTACAGTAAAAAGTTCTCAGGCCAATAGTTAGGTTTAATGACCTTTTCAAATACACCTCGTAGGCTCCTCATAACAAAATCACAATTTTAAGTATCTTCAAACATAGACTAGGAGAGTGCCTTATTGTTTACAATTATTACGGTAGTATATTGTATCTGCTCCACAAATACATCTTGGTCAAGTGTCTTTTATCACGAGAAAATATTGGAGAATCGTGGCCTAGCCTCGATCACTTACAGCATTGCAAAGAGTACTCTGCCTCTACACACTATCGCATACCATGTATTGCGTTCCCTATTTTAAGTACGGAAGTACTTTCCGATTTCCCTTCTGCATGCGAATTGATAACGGGGTGCTAAGCACATTTTATGTTTGCTTTCGTAAGGCTTGATAAGGTAAATCTATACCCATACCATTAGTATTTTCACAATCAAATTACCCATCTTTGCAATTCAGTGACAAAAAAAAATTCGAAAGTAGGGAAGTAAATATGTTTCCTATGCGATAAGCCATTCAACGTAGTTGTCAATATGTGATAACGTATTGGGGTAAGTAGCTATAAAAATGTGTTCTTCGTCTAGCAGAAATCAGAAATGACTTGGCCAGTGTACTCAGTGAATATGATTCCCCGAATATTTGGGCAAGGTGATTCCAAGGTTTTCACATGAAACAATGCCTTGGTGAGAAAAATTTGTTGGGTGGCAATTTAGGCTCCGTCGAATCAAAATGTGGGGAAACACCGACGTTTTTCAGTTTTAATAAAGGGCCACTCACCAGGTTTGACAATTTTGAGCTCACAAGCGCAATGCGTAGGCGAGGCATTCATGATCACGTCCGCCAAACTTTTGCAACGCTACGCACCGCGAAAAAGGGTCAAATTTCAAGATGAAAGCTGCTCCCCCTCCACATTGCTGGCGCACGCGTAGAGAATGAGAGCTTGACGTAGGCGTAGCAATGGCTCTACGCACACGGCTTTGCAGTGACGTTGTTCCTCTACGTAGACGAGTCTGCACTGACGTTGTCAACAGTGTACCACGTGACATGGAAAAATTATGCATAATTTATGTATTTGTTGCCTTAAGAGAATAATAAAACTTGAAATAAATAATGAGACGCAATAAAAAATTGTGCGCATTTTTCTTTTAATTTTCCCCGTGAACTGCTACAAGATGCGAGGCTAATGTTCCAGTGTTTCACATCCATTCGTAATACTGCGGTAAGCGCATTGAGCAGACGACCGCCGTCGAATGCTCCTACGCGTTCGCGCACTCATTGTGCGCATCTACTCTGCGGCGTCTAAGCTAGTGTTTCCTAACCATTTTGCAGAAACAGGCAGAAGACCACAAAATACCGCTGGTCAGCAAACGAACTCTGCTCGTGTTCTCGGGGGTCGGACTTGTTTCAGCCCGTGATGCACACGTCACTTCATGGTCGGATGCCGGAGAGGATGGGGAAGAGGTTTGACTTGCGAAGGCTACGCGGAGGAGTTCCAAGGGCTTTGAGCTCGCCTCTTCACATGAAGGGGGAAGGGGGAAGGGGTAGGGTGATTAAAGCGAGACACTAGCGTGCTCGGACGTCCCGGAGCAGCAACCTACTCGCGTCAAACCCGTGGGGGCGCCGCTTTCGGCCGCTGGCGTTCCAGAATGCTAAGCACGTGCTGGACCACGTCTCTTTGATTGCCTGGCTCTCGGTTGATAATTTTGCTGCTTATGGCAGTTGGCATTACTTCTTGGTTACCCGGCGGTGGTGCACAGTCCAAAAGGAGGTGTCTCTGAGTGGCTCGCACCTTCTTGCAGTGTTGGCATACATCAGTGGTGTAAACCTCCGGGCAAACGTGCTTTGCCCAGACGGGGGTCCATATTGCTTGTACTTGCAGCTGCCGTAGTGTGGCTACTTCTCTGCGCTGTAGGTCTCGGTGAGGCGGTGGGTAGAGGCGTGTGCTTGTTCTGTACTACTGCAGAACGTCGGCGTAGGTTGTGATAAAATACTCTCCGTCTTCGGTATCGGGTCGTTGTGGCTCCGAGGAATGCGTTGACAGAGACCCGCGGCTAGTTAGCGCGTGTGCCTCCGTATCTGCCTTCTCGTTGCGGTTCGGGCCCACGGCCAGCTCCCCGGCGTGCGCAGGGAACCACTTGACGGTAATGTTGGTTTCCGGTCTTGCTATAGTTGAACATACTCTTGCAGTGGTTCCATGGACGCTGTTTGTAGCAAAGTTGGCTATTGCCGTCTTCGAGTCGCTGAGGACCGTGCAGCAATCCGGGATCGCTAGTTCCAGTGCGATTGCAAACTCCTCGGCTTGCGTGGGCGACTTGCACCGTATGCTTCCCGACGTTGTGAGTACTCCAGTGTCTGCTGCGATGACTGCTGCTGCGTACGTGTTTGGCCGGTGGGGATACTTCGCCACGTCCACGTAGTACGCGCGCGGATCGTTGGCGTGACCTTTTGTGAGGGCCGTGGCTCTCGCCGTTCTTCTTTCTTGGTGTACTTGTGGATGCATGTGCTTCGGTAAGAGCGGAACCCTCAGTCTTTTAGAACGTCCCGGGGTAGCTGCTTCGCTACTTCCGGAGTCGTCGCTGGCGCGTTGATTCCGATGCACTGTAGTATCGTTCTTCGCGTCCTGGTCTGGGACAGGCGGTGATACTGCGCCGTTCGCTGGGCTTCTGCGATTTCTTCCAGCGTGTTGTGAACGCCCAACGCGAGCATGCGTTCCGTGTTGGTGTGGGGGTATAAGGCCAGGGCCGTCTTGTACGCCTTTCTGATCATCGCGTCAATCTTGATCTTCTCCGCCGCTTTCCAATTGTGGAACGACGCTACGTAAGAGATAAGGCTGACTGCAAACGACTGGGTGAGTCGTAGTAGACTGTCTTCTCGCATGCCCTGGTACCGCGTCGCCACCTTCTTGAGTAGGCGGGTGGCCAGCGAGAGCTTTGCGTGGAGCTTCTGTACCGTCACGTTGGTGCGGTTGAAGTCCTGGAGGTGCAGCCCCAAAACTCTGAGCGTCTGCACGTGCGGCATCGGCGTTCCATCTTGGGTTACCACGTTGATGTTCTGCGTTGTCGGGCGTCGCGCACTTCGCGGTGAGATCACTAGCAGTTCCGACTTGGTTGGTGAACATTTGAGTTCAATGGGTCGTAGGTGTTCTTCTATGGCGGCGACGGCTTCTTGAAGGGCTGTCTCGATCTGGCTGTCGCTTCCTCCCGTTGACCACAGCGTGATTTCCTCCGCGTAGATCGTGTACTTTATGTATCTAACGCATTCCAATCTTCTTGCAACGCCTATCATGACAAGGTTGAACAACAGAGGGGAGATCACCGAGCCCTGCAGTGTCTCCGTGCTCCCCAGCTGCTTGAGCGGTAGTTGTAGTTCTCCTGCCACAAGCCGCGTGGTGCGGTTGGTCAGGAAATCTTTGATGTAAGCGAACGTCCTCTCCCCCATGTTGAAGTGGGACACCTCCTGCAAGGACGGCCGAGTGGTGTACGTTGTCGAATGCTCCCTGGAGACCGAGTCCGAGCACCGCTCTGTTATCCAACGTGGGAAAGTGTCTGTCCACGATTGCGTTCTTGAGCAACAGCATGGCGTCCTGGGTACACAGTTTGGCCCGGAACCCCAGCATTGTATGTGGATATATGTTGGATTCTTCCAAATAACGTTGCCATCTGTTGAGTAGGACGTGTTCAAGCACCTTGCCCACGCACGACGTTAGAGAGATGGGTCTGAGGTTGTCTATGCTGGTTGGTTTGCCCGGTTTGGGGATCAGAACTGTTTTCGCGGTCTTCCATTGTTGCGGTAGCTTGCCCGTCCGCCAGCACTGGTTGTAGTACTTGGTGAGGGCTTCGATTGCCGTGTCGTTCAAGTTCCTCAATGCCTTGTTGGTGACGTGGTCCGGTCCGGATGCCGATTTACAGTTGATTGTTTGTAGAACCGCTCGCACTTACTATTCTTCGATGTCGGCATCTAGTCTCTCGTTGGTTGCCCCTTCGTAGCTGGGGAGTGGGTCCATTGGCGTTACGGGGAGATACTTGGCGTCCAGGCGTCGTTGCACCTCAGCCTCTCCCATTTCTTTGACGGCTTTGTGAATTGTCTTGTTCAGCATGTAATGCTGAGCTCCCTTGGTTGTCTGATCGTTGAGCAAGTGGCGTAGCAGGCGCCACGTCTTGCCTTTGTGTAGTTGACCGTCCGCTTCTTGACACACCGCGTGTCACCGCTGTCTGCAGAGGACTGCGCTGTGATGCTCGATGTCTCTGTTGAGTTGTGCTATACGTTTGCGTAGCTTTCTGTTGTGGCGTTCACGTTTCCAGCGCCGTATCAGCGAGTTGCGGGCTTCCATGAGGTGCGCTAGTCTGCTGTCCAGCATCGTAGCCTCCGGCTCCGCTTCTACCGTCCGAGTGGCGTCTTTGGTCGTGACGTTCAACGTGTTGGTCCATGCTTCTATGTTTTCAATGGTTTCCGTAACGTTGTCTTCTAATTTCTTTCTGTACTCGTGCCAGTCAACAATTTGCTGTTGTGACGACAGAAAATAGCGCAAAAAACGGGGACACAAGACGAGGACACACGGCACAGGCGCTATGCACCAACAAGCCCAAACTACGACAGTGTTGATTTGCTGTTGCTGTGCTCTTTGCGTGTTCTCTGAGATGGGTATTGTAATTTCGAGTATGCAGTGGTCACTTCCCAACGTCTCCCCGGTGTTCCGCCACGTGACTCCACGCAGTGCTGAGGCCGTGCTTATGAAAGCGAGGTCCGGGTTTGAGTCTCGCTGCGACGACGTTCCGTTTCTCGTAGGTGCGTTGGTGTCGTTTAGCGATTGGTAACCTGCGTCCATTGTTTCGTCGTAGAGACTGTGGCTTTTCGCCATCGTGTATGGATACCCCCATGCCGTATGTTGAGCGTTGAAGTCTCCACACAGTAGGGTTACGTTGGAGTCCACGAGCTGTTGCGCTTTGTGCACAAAGGTGCGGAATTTTTGCTGGAATTGCTTTGGATTGCTGTACACGTTGATTATAAAAGTGCTTTCACGGCGCTTGCGCTTCCCAGTGACAATTTCGACCGTGCTGTGCTCGATGGCGCCGTTGGGTAGCAGCTCGTGATCTATTGAAGTTAGATTCTTCTTCACCAAGATGCTGACCCCCTGCCCTGCGCCTTTCCCAACTGTTCGTGCGCTGGGGAGCTTCACAAAGGATCTGTACCCCGGTAACGTCGATGGGGTTTCACTGTGCGTCTTTTGTAGTATTATAACGTCGGGTCTCTTGGTGCTTTGTTTTATGTACTGTTGTACCGCTTCAAAAAACCTGTTTTCTCAGCTCGTGATGTACCGATTCTAAAACGTTTTTCTGGCAAATTGTTTCTCATCGGACACCCAACTACTTTCACTGTCTAACTAAAATTCGATATGGGGCCTGGTGAGTGGCCCTTTCAGTGTTTCTATTCAAGGAAATGAGATAAATGGTTCCTCCAGTGCTTAATTCTTAAAGCAACTGTATGTGCACCAGAATGACAAAACATTGTTTCATAGCACTTCATTATGCATTGTAACAATCATGATGGTGTAGTACATTGCTTTTTTTCACACGCAGGTCAATAACACAGTACTAGTAATCCATTCATACAGAAGTCATTCACGCTGATGTTTTGCCTAAATCCCGTCACATTTCAGGTGGCGAATTCCGTGACGTTTCTTTTCATTCCCAATCTTCAATTCTATAAAAAAAAGTCGCAGCTTCGCGACAAAGGCGAGACAATAAACTAACTAGCACGACATTTGAAGGTCACGCGAAAAATGGCAAGCCGATCTAAACATGCCCCGCGTTCGTCACTCACAAATTGCGCATGAAACGTACTCAAGGGTACAGATTAATGTGTGTAAGCGTCCCAGTGTAACTTTGTTGTGTCAGAAAAGCGCACACTTTTCGCAAACGGAGATCGTGCAAAGCGTGCAGTGGCCTCTGTATGTCCGGTAACTACAACAGAAATGTACCTAAAAGCCCCCCACCATGAGACCCCCACCCCTACGCAAGAACTTTGCTCCCCATCGCAAGGACATTGAAAAAGAATTCGAAAGTGCCCCACCACACTATAATCAAGTGCACGTGCAATTGTCCACCCTATCCGCTCTCCGTGCCACAAAAGTTCGCGTGGGAGATAAAAGCGCACGCCACTGCGTGTCGACGATCTGGTGACGTGCACTCATTGCGCCATCTGGCTGGTAATGCTGCAAACACGATATTACCCTTGCCCCCTCCCCACGAGATACCTATCGCCAGCGGTAAGCAGTAAATAATATTATTTTGCCGTTTAAACTTTGTAGGAGGTTCTACTTCAAAGCTCATTCTGCGTCTGTACGCTGGTCGGTGCAGACGCAGAATAGAAAATTTGTTCAGAGCGGCGAAAGCGGCCAACGCGGTTGCATCTCCCCTCGTTTTAAAACACTACAGGAGTATTCTGCCTTCGTTGCCATCAGTGAAGCGATGAGTAGAACAGGAGCACTACACTTTGAAGTCAACGGCCGACTGGTTTGCGTCGATGACTTCAGGAAAGCTCTCAAAGACTTGGGCGTCGTGCAGCAAGTATGTGACATTGGGGCATATAAGATTTTTACACGTGTGGTTGATAAACATGAAGACTTGCCCACTGATGAAAGCGCTGACAGAAGGAGGCGTTCTTCAAAGACCGGCTAAATTTTGTCATTGACCCGACGCGGCAAGATATTCGGATACAGTAGCACTGGCTAGCGTTTGATGGTACAAGAGAAGCTATTCGACGTGCTTTCTATAAACAAGGCAATGCCAAGGAGGTGACCGATGGCCTATATGGACATTCAAGGATTTTGTAGGAGTATATTAAAAACACGTGTGATACGCGTGCAACTACATGACGGCCGTTTCTGTAGATCAACTGCCCCATCAATTGCGTATTGAGAGCAGTATGGCACTGGTCGTAGTGCAAGGAAGACTTTCTTTGTGCTTGAGGCACCAAAACATGGGGCACATGTGACGCTATTGCAAAGTTTCAAGGTGCAGCAAATGTAACTCTTCTAGCCATGTGCAAGATGAGTGCTACCGTTCGTACGCCCGAGCTGCGGGGCGACGATCTGAGACTCCAACGTTGAGTGAACTTCTCATGGATGAACAAGAATCACCACAAGCATCGTTGCCTGCAACACCACAGAAGAAAACGACATCAGATAACGCGCTGGCGCTGAAAGACAGTGGCTACTAGCTGCACCTTAACGACCCGCGAATAGACGCGTCCTGTGCTTGCAGAAGACGCCGCGTCTTGCACTTGCATTGGACGCGACTGCAAACAACGAGCCTGGGAATGTCGGCATCCACGACCAACGCCAATTCAACTACTTTAAACTCGGCTTCACAGTATGCATTTCCGAGTGAAACGAAATAAAATGAAGGTTTGCATGACGACCTGATTAGCAAAAGGATGGAATCAGAATTGGCGTCTTCAAAATGTCATCGCGACTCAGACGACGGCGCTCAAGTAGACGAAACACAAGTGAAGTCGAAAGTGCAGTGAAAAGTCGTTAGTAAAGAAGGAACGAATCGCTGCCAGACAACAATCGTCGTCACTAGAATACAACGATGGCGGTACAAACTAAAGATGAGCAACATAGATCCACGCTGTACGACGAGAGGCAAACAAGTGAAAATGCAGGGCTCTCAGCCTGAACCCGCTCACCGATCTCGTCGCTGAGCGGGTTCATGAAGGCAGCGGCGCTCAATGTTCGAGAACTGGCTTTAAAAAAGAAACAGATCCAGCTCTACAGCCAAGCCCTGGACCAAGGCCTAAACATTATCGAGGTCCAAGAATCCGAAGTGGAGAGCTGGGAGGCCACCGAGAGCCTGTTACAACGTTAAACCGGACGCTAGAGTGCTTGTGTCCGTGATGCAGTTGGTCGGCTGGCAGGGTGTGACCTTTGTCCTGGACAGTTTAGGCGCTGCTGTTGAAAATGTCACATCTGATTCGTCTGGGAGGTTTGCTGAATTTGATTTAACATTCTTTTTGTTTCGTTTCCCAATTATTTGTTTATATGCACCTGTTAAACATGAACGATGTGCAATATTCGATGAAATTCGTGCTTTCTGTGAACAGGATCGCAAAATTATCTTAATGGGAGATTTTATGGTATGGTCAGTGCTGGTGATGAAACTAGTGCAACCAATTTTAACGACTCCAGCACAGTAGCGTTAAAGTTTCTAATGTCTAACTTAAAGCTCGAATATATTGTAGAGTATATTGGTAAAGCTGCAACACTATATACCCATTTTCAAGGCTCCAGTCATGCGCGCCTAGATAGGGCCTATTTGTAACTGAAATTAGTTTCGATTATCAGGGAAGTACAGTGACCTCGCTATTTCATTTAGTTATCACTTTTAGTATGATTCGTATTAGGCAAAAGCAATACGAGTAAACCATTATTTAACTGGGACGCGTGGAAGCCTAATTCTAATCTCTTGGAAGATTAGATATTCTGGACAGTGTTCGAAAGTCGTTGGTAAACATAGATGGTGAAGAGCGAAATTGTAGAGTGAATTCTGAAGAATATAAACAAGTTACAAATTAAAAGCTATGAAGCGCTAAACATGCGATGTGTGAATAAGAAATAACCCTACACTTAATTCACAAAGAACTGCTATTACAGGAAAGCAAAACTTCAGGCTTAAAAATATTGATATATCAGTAAAGTCAAAATTGAACAAATTTACGAGGAGAAGTATGTGGTGCGCCGAAATAGGAAAGGATGAAGGAGATGATGGCAGAAAAAAAGATAATGTTACAGGTGAACAAGATCCATAGGGCATGCTACCACTGAGTACTGCAGCACACTATTCGACAAAGGGAAGTAAAAAAATATGGATTCAAGAAGAAAATTTTGAAATAATGCCGAAGGTTGTATATTGCAGGAAAGACCGCTTAGAACGTCATACTTTTGAAGCGGAAGTGGCAAAATCAAACACAGCCGTCCCTTTGGAAAAGTCCCCGGGACCTCAAGGGTGTACGACTGCCATTTATGAAGAATTCAAACACGAAGTAGCACCGGCTGAAGCAGCAGTTTTTAACGAAGCCTTAATTATGAATCTTTTACCGCATTTTTCTAGCTTTCACATACTATAAGATTTCGAAAACTGACGACACAGGTAAATTACGTGGCGATAAAGCACAAAGGCCAATTATTCTATAACTATTGACTACAAGATTTTGATAAAAGTGTTAGAATGAAGACTCCAGGCAGTCAATAATACATCGTAGGTGACCACCAGACGTGTGGAATAAAGGGCGCACTATATTCACAAATATTCACAAGGCAGGAAGTGTACTGAAATGCTGTGCATCCAGAAGCAATCATAACGCGATGGTCCAGACAGATATATAAAAAAGAAGCTGATTGAGTACTTATGAAACTTTTCTTCTGTAGGAATATGTCAGTGTTGTGACATTAATTCAGGGTACTGTTTACATGGCAATAACTGGATATAAAAGTCGATCCATCATCAACAAACTTCTTCGGAAACCATATATTGTGAAATGTCATGTGCGACAAGGCTGTCGTTTGTCTTCCCCTATATTTTCTCTTTATTCAGTTATATGCTTTTTCCAAAAAGTCATAAAAATCAGTGTAAACGAGTACAAAATACAAGAAGCTGAAGTATGGGTACTGGCATACGCAGATGACATAGCTGTGTTTGAAAAAAGAATATGAACGTATCGCTGAAGCCGTTCTAATCGTGAACTTTTAATGAAATATACGAGTGACACTTTTGAAAACTGGAGCAAATGCGTGGGCAACTGACACGGTGAATGGCCTATGACTCCAAAATTCGTGGCTGGTATTTCATGAACTACTACTTCTGTGCGGTACCTCGGCGTACCACTGGAATAATATTGTGACAGGGAACCGTACTGGCAGCATCAGGCCGGCAAGCTAAAAGGAAAAGCTGAAAGGAATAAAGGTTTCTTGCGATTAATTTTGCTATAACGATCTTTCGTAGCACATTTTGCGTCAGTAAGCTCTGGCACTCTCCAAGAATTGCATTGTACACGTGGGGATGTACAGAAGCTTCAACGAATTTTCGCTGTTTTCTTGTCGGGTTCTTCTTGGGAGCAAACAAGTAGACTGACCTATTAGACGCGTTTGTTCTGGTGGGCTTGGTCTGTGCCATTTGTACCTTCGTCAGTTAGTTATTCAATTCATAATTTTCTGAAGTACCCAGGACCCTTTCATACGCACTTTTATAAAGCTTAGGCTTGGGAGACTAATGCCAGTATTTTTAGTGGCATCTGGTCTTATGTAAGCATGCATTACAAGTTATCTGAAAAAAGTAGTTGATTCATGTCTTGTCCTAAAACACGCTTTTCATTGCAATATCTAAGTACAGTTTTGTGCTAAAAATTATCCAAATATTCAGTACACAGTTCTTTTTGTTCCCCTGTATAGTAAACTGTACCGTGTAGGCCCAGGCCAGAATGTCTTAAACCTCGTAAAAAATGAAGGTGTCCCCTCGATCGAATTCCTTTTTCTTGAAATTGCACACTAAACCGTGCCATTGAAAACACGGATGTGAGAATACGGCTTATTAGTCTCTTCAGGTGATGATTGCTTTCTCTGCAACAAGCCGGAGACAATTAAAAATGTTTTCCTTGACTGCTGGGATGCAGTCCTCTTCTGGTGTGTTCTACAATAAAAATTGTAAAAGGATCTGCTTCTTAATGCCCATGGTACCGTATTTTTACAGTAACAAATGAAGAAGGAATATCTTTCTACCTAGTTATTTTATTGTGCCTGCATAGTATATGGCAACCTAGAATAGTGGTGCGCTATGCTGATGTTAATGCATGTCCTGTTACGCAATACTTATTTCGATCTGCCTGTCCATTCATGGAATCACAAAAAATAAAGAAGTTGTGCTCGAATAGCTCTATCAAGTAGAAAGCCAGCTACAGATGAAGGAATTTCAAAAAAAGCTTGTGAGCTTTCATGCTTTTTACCTCTTCCTTTCGTTCAAGTTTGTCCTTTGTTTTATGAATGTTTGTTTGGCAATGCTGTATGTACAGAGGCAATGAATAAAGTAGAAAACGCTCCTTCGTGGTTCAGTGCCTAATACCTCGTACTCACATTTCAGAGGTCAGACGTTCGATTCCGCGCGTCAGAGGCTCTTTTGAATAATTTTTCTTCCTTGCGTTTTTATATGTATAGGTATGAATACATGATACGAATACATATACGGTGAATGATGCAACGCCTGGGTTGATGCCGTCGCTGGCAGCAAAATCCAGCCGAGAGTGTTGATATAGTTGCTATCACATGTCGAAAGACTTCCCGAACAAGGCAGTGTCGTCACAAAGTTATTATACGCAGTCTGAAATATTAGGTGAAGACGCATTTCTTAGGCAACGGGTTCGATTGACGAAGACCTCAATGCTCCTGCATTTCTTTTGTGGTAGTCAATAGAACCAGCAGAAATAAATACGTGAAAATCGCCTCTAAGGTTTAATATATAGTCACTTCTTGCAACCTTCCATTTGTATCTTAGTAGTCCCCACCGCTCCATTGAATCAGGCAGCATGCCAGCGACTGGCGTCGCCTTCGAACGAACACTTGCCCACGCATCTCAAGACTAAACGCGAATATTCCTCAAGTATACACAACAGGAATATGTCTCTGGTGTAGTGACCATGCAGCCGCCATTGCACACACCAGTTACAATTATACAGAGCAAAGAGCCCATGCAATATCAATGCTGGTGCGTTCATGAGATACTTTCATTACGTGGTCTCGCAAGGCACGGCTTTCAGAGTTGGCACTGGGGCGCCAACTGATGACCCTAGACCAGGCCCAGCAAGCCACCGCAGCCAGTAGACCTGTAAAAGAGGGCTCCCCCCGGGAATAAACCGCATACTCTCACATTGAAATAAAGTTCATTCTCTCATCTTTGTGCCTTAGGGGGGAAGACACCACATGAGAGTGGAAGCACTGCTTGAAAATCCAGCAATAGAAACAATTTCCAAGCTTAAGCTTACGTAACATTTGTTCGCCCTCAACTAGAATTCGCTTCTTGAGTTTGGTCCCCTCATTACAGCAATTTCACTAACATGCTGTAGTCGATTCATAATAGATCCGCTAGATTCATCTAAAAAAACTATGATCATAGCGCAAGCATAACACAAATTAAAAAAAAACTTATCACTTTCCCTTTTGAGCAGCCGACGTGATATAAACCTCCTTTCAATATTTCATAAGTACGTACATGAAACAAGGCCATTATCAATGACATTGCAAACATCTGCATTCACATCGAAGAGACTGAATAATCATTAATTCACACGCATGTACGGTAAGACATACATTTTTACTCATCTGCACTACCCCGTGTCATCCGCATGCGGCACAGCCTTCCAGATGAAATCGTAGCTGAACGCGATCGAAAAAAATTCCGGCGCCTTCTACTGACCCATTTCCAGGATTAACTGCTCGTTTAAATCATATCAAAATAAGCACCTTTGCGTTTACTCACTACTAGTATCTCGCATTTTTTCTCTCTTGCTTTAAACTTTTTTGATGGTTTGAACACTAACATGCCATTCAGTTCTGTTGTGTATTCTTGAGTGATGTTTTCTTTTGAAGATTAGAAATTCTTTTCACAATTTGTGATTTGCTAAGGCACGATGCCTGGCTAGTTGGTTGAGATTCATCATTTTCACTGGTATAGCGCACCACGACAAGGACACACACAAAGGAGAGCAGCACACACACACAGCGCTAACTTGCAACTAATGTTTTATTTGCGATCACACGCACTGTTTATACAACAGTAGACCAAGAAAACCTGGATAATGTTGATTGATTGATTGATATGTGGGGTTTAACGTCCCAAAACCACTATATGATTATGAGAGACGCCGTAGTGGAGGGCTCCGTAAATTTAGACCACCTGGGGTTCTTTAACGTGCACCCAAATCTGAGCACACGGGCCTACAACATTTCCGCCTCCATCGGAAATGCAGCCGCAGCCGGGATTCGAACCCGCGCCCTGCGGGTCAGTAGCCGAGTACCTTAGCCACTAGACCACCGCGGCGGGGCAAAAACCTGGATAATATCACGTCAAGAATACAGCACAGCCCATGCACGTGTCATCACCGATAGCGACAATTTACACTAGCCCGTCAAAGTGAAGATTCTAGATACTTCTTTTCTTTAGATGATAATGCTATGGAAGCCACACTCACACATTTTTCTTTCCTTTTGTCTATTTCAAAAACTTCAATAATTTCACGTGTGGTTCTGTCACCGGCCTTAAAGAGTATACGGGTGTTTTGGAACATAGGAACGCAACCGCACCTCTGACAGTGAAGGGCCGAATGACCACATACAGCTCTTTCTATATTGTACTTGTGTTTCCTTAGTCTTTCATTCACACACCTTCCAGATTGGCCTATGTATTCGCAACCGCAGGTCAAAGGAGTGCCATAGACAACACATTCTTGACGTGACATTATCCAGGTTTTATCGGTTTACTGTTGTATAAACAGTGTGTGTGATCGCAAATAAAACATTAGTTGCAAGTTAGCGCTGTGAGTGTGTGCTGCTCTCTTTTGTGTGTGTCCTTGTCGTGGTGCGCTATACCAGTGAAAATGATGAATCTAAACCAACTAGCCCGGCAACGTGCCTTAGCAAATTTCATTTCTTGTACATCGGGCATTCCTTTATGTTACAGCACCGACCTATGCCGAATCATCCCGCTGATCGCGACGGCAGCCTGCAGAGCTCGGACACTTGGGTTCTACATCCGACACAAGGTGCTCTCTACTGAAGTATTGACACTGTTTGGATACTGTTTGCCTTCCTTCAACCATGGTGTTCGTATTTGCAAAGTTATGCGATCCGAATGGCAGAGGCAAACTCGAATATACAGAAATCATCTCAGGCTCATTCTTGGACCAAGTTCAAGCTTCAACGACTGGCGCGATTACTCGCTACTAGCTGAACGGGCAACCGAATTTCTCTGGCGGCAAGTTCTGCCGGGGCTGAGGACGCAAGTACAAAAGAAGCCCTCCGCACCATCGAATCATCTTCACATTATCGGTGATGCGAACCTGGCCGACAAAGTGCGACAGGTACTCAAGTGTGGACCAAAGTTCGCTTTCGAGCCGCGAAAATCTAGCCCCGAACTTCTAGGAATGGTTCGGAATGTCTCAAAACAAGCACCTAAAGGTGACGTTGACAAGTGTGTATCTTAAGATGTCGACGTTCTCATGCGTGTCCGTCCTACGGGTGGCAGATGTGCTATTCAGGAGACCATTAGGCACTTGAAGGACAATTCCCTCGCGCTGCTACCAGCCGATAAAGACGGTGGCTTTGCGGTTATGCGTAAATCATTGTATCGAGTGAAGGCGTCAGAGTCCATCAATTCTGTATTTGTTACTCATAAGAATATTTCGTTACAAAAAGTGTGAACTACCGCGAAGAAGCTATGCAAAAGCTTTCATCTTGAAGGCCTGGTTAGATCGATTGAGAAGACAAAAAAAGTGGATCTTGATATATTTTTCACACCAAAGGCGCATAAAGTTGACTGCCCTTTCAGAGTGATCATCTCAGAGAATGAATCCTGGCAAAAGTGCATTGCGTTATTTCTACAAAAACATTTGAAGTTGATATCTCTTGACGACCCCTTTTTGGTGAAAAAGTCGGAAGAAGTGCTAGACTTTCTTGCAGGCAAGGAAAACGCAGACCTTTTAGCTTTTTTGATTGACGTTAAGGACCTTTATTACACCCTCTATCAGGCAGAGTTGATGGCGTGTGTGTCGGAAGGTATAGACAGAATAGGAGCGGTTGATTTTCAAAATTCTGCCGGTCTGTCGAGTATCAGTTTTTAGAGCTCCTTTACTTTTATCTTAACTCGACCTATGCGACGTGGAATGGAAACACTGTAAAATAAGAGAACGGGATATGTATATGTTCCTGCATAGTCCCGTACCTGAGCGACCTGTTTTTAGCAAAACGTAACAAGATCCTTGACGAACGTATGAAGCACACTGACGTTATTGCTGTTTTTGAATATGTAGATGACTCTCTGATCGTTGCCAATAATGATCATAACAATTTTGACGCAGTTGTGACTGAAACTCTAACCATGTTCTTGAGAGTGATATCTCCTTTGGTGCTGACGCATGAAGTACCAAATGATAATTTCATAAGATTCCTTGACCTCGGGCTGTATTTTTCGCCAGGAAGAGTATGCTGGAGCTTTGAACCGCGAGGGAATAAACCGGTTCTTCCGTTCACGTCCGCTCACTCGAAATTGGTAAAGCGTGCGGTGATAAAATCCTGTTTTCAGAATTCACTGATGAAGTCTTGCCACCACAAGCTTGGTAAGAGCTTGTGGGCTCAAGCAAAACGTTTATTGAACTCTGGCTACCCCTTGCACTTTTTGACAGCTGTCACCGAAAGTATAACCAGGAAAGGAAGGGCAAACGTCAGAGACCAGGCAACCGCCACTAAGGCAGGCAAGGTTGCTGTAGTGCCTTACATGCATGCCATTTCGCATAACTTGCGAAGAATAGCAAGGAAGGCGGTTGCGGATGTAGTGTTTTCTGCTCCCGAAAAGTTGCAAGGAATGTGCAAAAAGGTCAATGCAGAAAGTAGCGGGAAACAGGATTGTAAGATTAAGCACCGGGAGAATTTTGTGAATTGTTGTTGTGGTGTTGTCTATGGCACTCCTTCGACCTGCGGTTGCGAATACATAGGCCAATCTGAAGGTGTGTGAATGAAAGACTAAGGGAACACAAGTACAATGTAGAAAGAGCTGTATGTGTTCATTTGGCCCTTCACTGTCAGAAGTGAGGTTGCGTCTTTATGTTCCAAAACACCCCTATACTCTTTAAGGCCCGTGACAGAACCACACGTGAAATTATTGAAGCTGTTCAAATAGACAAAAGAAAAGAAAAATGTGTGAGTGTGGCTTCCCTAGCATTATCATCTAAAGAAAAGATGTATCTGGAATCTTCACTTGACGGGCTAGTATAGATTGTCGCTATCGGTGATGACACGTGCATGGGCTTTGCTGTATTCTTGACGTGACATTATCCAGGTTTTATCGGTCTACTGTTGTATAAACAGTGTGTGTGATCGCAAATAAAACATTAGTTTAAAGAGCGCTGTGTGTGTGTGCTGCTCTCCTTTGTGTGTCTCCTTGTCGTGGTGCGCTATACCAGTGAAAAGGATGAATTTGTGCTTGTTTTTAGTTTGTTTTACGTGATTATCTCACATGTATACCCATCTAATTTTCGTTGCCGTTCTATTCTTGTTAAAATTATTAATAATACTTTCTCATTGTTATTCCTGATAGGACTTTTATAATAATTGACGAATAGTTTGTTTTATCGTTTGTATTCAAATTGTACCAATTCGTGTATCTATTCCCTTTACGCTCCCCTTACACAATGCCCTGTTGGGTCTGTAAGGTATATTGAATAAATAATTAAACCAAATTCATGGTTCTGCCCACCACCTAATTCACGTAGCAAAGAGATCCACTGTTATGCTTCAGAATACTTTGACGCACAATATTTTGTTCACTAGTCGTGTTCCTCCCAAAGTGCAAGACATTATCAGGCAAACGGACATTTTTCAATTAGGTCCCGCACACGGCCAGCATTTGGTCTGTGCGAATCATTTTCTTAGTGTTCTTGTATGGGTGCGCGCCCATATTTCTTTAAAATATGAACCAATACCAAGTGGCCCAAGTATCCGTGCTACTCCATTTAACCAGGACCTGATTAAGAGCGGCTCCTAAGGGACAATAGAAGATTCGTTTTTCCAGACGCTCTCATAATTCTGAAAAATGCCTAATTTCGAACACTTTCGCAGTATTATATTGGAGAGTCAGCTAATGTTCTCTTAATGTAAACGAAATGCAATTTTTATTTTCTTGCAGATATGTAACTATAACGGAACGCAATACTACGATCACATGGCTAGAAACAGTGAATATCTGTATTGGTTTACTTTTGATAAGTCACCTGGAAGGAAGCAAACCTTTACGTTTGATGATGCCAGGAACCTCAAGGAGAAGGTGAGAATGTGGAATAGGCACTTTAAGAAAAATTAAGCCAACCGTTATGTGAACTTCGGTTGCTTTTGAGGAGTGACCACAAATCGCATGTGCACGGTAAGCGTTCGTTCAAGGCTACAGCTTCAATACCTCATGACTTACGGGAATGGAATGGCTATCTGCATCGGCGACGTAAACAAGAGTGATGCAAATAAATTCTAAGTGATGGTGTCATCAAGACGTTTCAGAATGTCGAAACTAGTGACCTTATATTGGCGTCATTATATTTCATCTGTGATGCCGCATCACTTGATGTCGCATGATGTCATCGCGTGCGAAACGCTAGGGCAAACACGGAGACAGTGCCAAAGCAGGTTAACTTACCACATATCTTGGAGACATGGCAATCTCTTGGCACAGCTCAAAGTTTCTGCGTGTCGTCAGGACACAATCAGGCCTATGCATAAGGAACCCTATGACTTTCACTTTGAGCTGTCGTGAATTCTTGGTCCCTTCATTACAAGGTTCAATCACTTTTGCTCTGCTTGATATACCTTTCATTTCTTTTTGTCAATCACGCCCGCATAGCCGCATTGTTAAACCTACCTTAACTGACAAGAATATAGTGTAAATATTGTCAAGACGCACGAGTAGCCCTGTAAAAATGCGGGGTGCTTCACTTCTCAATACGAAGCATTAACATTGTTATAGCCCAAAGCACGGTTTTTTTTTCGACATTGCACTCGGCTAAATAAAACACGCTAGCATTTGTTGCCGCTTCTTTCGGAGTCATTCCTGGCAAATGATCAGTTATATTACCAAATGGTCTGCTTGGGTGAGATCCCTGAGTTGAAGAGGAAAAACACGATCTCAACGAGCCGAACTCAAAGGGCCCATTAAATCAAGTTTGTCGTCAGAAACACGACAAGACTGTTGGAGGTGGGGGGGGAGGGTGACAACTCATGGTCCACCCGATTGCACAAGACTCCGCCCAGCAGTCGGAACACAAGCCCTGCACTCGTGGACAATACTGTTCTCAGAGTAAACCACCACCAATGAGGCTTACTGTCTGAGACACTGATTACTGACGCAGCGACTTATGACACCGACACAAGATGCCATGCAAGCTCCGGCATATGCCACGCCAATTTACTGCACCGTCCAGTACCTGCTCGTCCCCAGGCCTTTTAATGGTGAGCAGCATAAAGATGTTGATTACTGGCTGGGTGAATTTCAACGTGTGGCAGCGATCAATTACTGGGATGATGCCACGACGCTGCGGAGCGTGTACACTTGCCTAAAGGGCGGTGCCAAGACGTGTTTGTTGAACAGGGATGAAGTTCTCACATCTTGGAGCGAGTTCCAGCATCGCCTTCTGGTGACCTACAGGGGTTCCGACCACCACTAACGGGCGGAGCGTGTGCTACAATCACGCTTCCAGACGCCAAAGGAGACCGTCTCGATGTACGTCGAGGACATGACACGGCTTTTCAAGCGAGTGGATCGAGCTATGGCAGAAGAAAAAAGTGGCACTATCTTATGCGTGGTGTGAAGGAACAACTTTGTGCTGGTTTGGTGCGTTTTCCTCCCAACAGTGTTGCTGAGTTTCATACTGAAGTGGCAACAATTGATCAAATACTGCACCAACGGTCTGCCCTGTTTGACCGTCAAGTGAATGCTGCCTCAACTATCAAACTTTTCGCCACCTCTGGGAACAAGAGCCCCGCATGGATTCGCGAGGTCATTCGCTCTGTCGTCGGCAAAGAAATGAAAGAGATGTATATATGGCACAAGGCAAATTGATTTCAGTTCTATCACCTATTTTATCAGTGACGAGGTCCAGCAGGTGCTGCACGCTCATCGTTTTCCACCAATGTCGGTTGATCCGGAAACAGCTCCTGTGTCTACTGACTGTCGCCGTCATACGTACGCGGAGCCTTGCAATCTGCCATGGCTCTTTCTGGTCAAGGATTCCCGACCTGGGCAATGCCATACGTCCTGATCCAGCTGATGCCACACGTCCTAATCTAGACAGTGCCACACGTCCCGATCGAGACAATGCCATTTGTCCCGATCGAGACAGTGATGCCGTCAGTCACGATTCAGTCAGAGCACGCTGGTTTGGACTTTGATGGTCACGGTGCACCACGCGCAAGTCGGACCTCTGGCTTACGCCTTACAGAAGACCCCTCTGCTATCATTGCGGTCAGGCTGGTCACATTTACCGTGAATATCCGTACCGGCAACTTGAACTCTGGGGATTTGCCGTCAATTCACTTGGACCCCATTTTGGTCAAAGGCCAAGAGATATCGAACAGTATCTCGCGCAACAGCGTGCAGCCTTTATATGATGGTCATCACGGTCACCATCTCTTGAAGAGACCCGCAGCCACTGGGCCACGTTTCGAGGTGACGGCACAGGGACGTTCCCCGAACCCTCGTCGGGAAAACTGAAAGCAGCGGCCTTCGGGAGCCAGGTCACTGGGACTCAAAGTGCGGAAGACCTTCCATCGACGCTTTCACGCAACGCTGAAGGCGTTTCGTCATAGATTAGGCGCAGTACCGATCAAACGCCGACACCCACTATCGAACACAGTGACCGCGTGTGACTTGACATACCTGTGCGTATTGATGGTTTTCAGGTCAATGCCTTGGTAGACACTGGTGCAGACTATTCGATTGTCAGCGGGAGGCTAGCAAAACACCTCAGGAAAGTGATTTAGCCATAGAACTTGAACAACTGGAGGATACGTTATAACACCAGTTCGTCGCTGTACGGCAAGAGTGAAAGTTTGTGCGTCAACGTTTGTGGTCACCAGCCTCGCTCTTCGCAACTGTTGACGTCAACTAATAACCGGCGTGGACTTCCTTCGGGATTATGGTGCCATAGTAAATCTCCGTGAGCGCATAGTGACTTTCTCGAAGCAAAGTGCAACAGATTGAGACACTGATAACTATGGTAGACCTGCGCTGCATCTTGCAGACGACAGTGTGACGCTGCTGCCCCGAGCGACTCTTCCCATCGTAGTCACTTGTGAAGACCTCCGAGATGGTGACGTGTTGGCCGAAAGCAACCTATAACTTCTGCTGATTCAAGGTACATGCGCCACCCAATGTGTTTGGTGTGTCTGTGACGGACAGTCAAAATTACTATTTACAAACTTCAACTACGAACACCGGCATCTTTTTTCTGGAACCACCGCAGCCTATGGAGGCCATGTTGCCGACGTGATGGAGGGCTTCGCGTCCGGCGAAACGCGTGAAGATGAGGAATATATAGACCTCATCGACATTAAATTGATGCTGTCAGACGAGAGGAAGGCTGCATTTCATGACCTTTTGAGGGAGTTTCAATCTTGCTTCGCCTCCTCTTCCAAAGTCCGTCGAACACACCTAACGAATTATTACCGATGATGACGTCCGCCCCATTCAGCAGCATCCTTATCGCGTTTCTGCCAAAGAATGCGAGGCTATTCAGGCACAAGTAAAAAACATGCTTGATGACGGGATTATAAAATCATCCAGCAGCCCTTGGCCTTCGCCAATCGTTCTAGGGAAGAAAAAAAGACGGAACGCTGTCATTCTGCATTGAATAGAGGAAGCTTGATAGCGTCCCGAAGAAAGACGGCTACCCGCATCCTCGGGTTGATGGCTCTCTCGACAGGTTACGACGTGCGAAGTATTTGTTGTTCATTGATCTAAAGAATGGCTATTGGCAGATTGAAGTGGATGAACAAGACCGAGAAAAAACCGCGTTTGTGTCTCCAGATGGAGTTTACGAATTCCGAGTTCTTACCATCTGCCTCTGTACTGGCCAAGCCACTTTTCAAAGGATGTTGAATACTGTTCTCGACGGCTTGAAGTGGCAAACTGCGTTGTCTACATCGATAATGTGGTCATCTTCGGGAGCTTCGAAGAACATCTGAAGCGCCTGAGAAAGATTCTGGAAGCCATTCGCACACCTGAACTCACGCTGATACCTCAAAAGTGCCATTTAGGCTATGAAGAGCTGAAATTTCGGAGACATATTGTTAGTGCGGATGGAGTGCGACCTGATCCAGAAAAAACTGCTGCCGTCGCTGCCTCCCCTGTTACATCAGATGAAAGAGCAATACGCCATTTCCTCGGTTTGTGCGCGTATCATCGCCGATTTATCGCCAAATTCTCGAAGATAGCTGAACCTTATACGTGGCTCACTTGAGATGACGTGCCCTGTATTTGGAGCACAGAACAAAATACAACGTTAACCGAGCTACGACAGAGAAAGCAAACAGCCCCTGTTCTTGCCCATTTCGATAAGGACGCTGCTACAGAAATTCACGCAGATTCCAGCAATGTTGAACTTGGCGCGATCTTTGTACGAGGACATGGGGGCGTTGAGCATGTAATAGCGTACGCCAGTTGTACTCTTTCTCGAGCCGAGACCAACTATTCTACATCAGAAAAAGCAAGCCTCCTAGTCATGTGGGCGACGACCCAATTTCTGCATTACCTCTACGATCGTCCCTCCAAAGTAGTGACGGACCACATATCGCTCTTTTGGCTGGCCATTGTCAGAAACGCATCTGGCCCTCTCGCTCGGTGGCGTTTGCATTTGCAGTAGTTTGACATTATGATTGTGTGCAGGTCAGTGCACAAATACGAGAATGCTTACGCGATTCCTCGAGCGCCTGTGGGACACGCTGTCATGGGCTCCGAGGATGAAGATGGCTTTCTCGAAGCAGTTATTGATTCCAAATTTATGTTAAGACGGTGGGCCGACGAAGAAGCACGCCCAGTTATTCATTTCCTGGAAGGACAGAACTCTCAGGTCTTTCAACACAATGCTTGCAAGCTGTCTTTTTTTGCCCAAGAAGAGGCATTCTTTGCAAGAAAAACGCTCGTGGTAGCGACAAAGCCTTCCTACTCGTTGTTCCTACGATATGAGTGATGACGTCCACGACGAACCCACGTCAGGACATTTGGGCTATTCGCGAACTATCGCCAAAGTGCGTCAACAATATTACTGGCCATGACAGCAAACTAGTGTACATCGCGATTGCCAGCGCCACAAAACTCCGCCATTGACACCCGCGGGTCTGCTCCTGCTGATCGAACAACCGCGGACACCGTTTGACCTCGTGGGAACAGAGCTTCTCGGACCCTTCCCTTTGCCGTCCTGCGGAAACAAATGACTTATAACTGCGACAGATGATCTTACTCGTTATGCTGAAACAAAAGCGTGACCCTGTGGCACGGCCTCTAAAGTCGCGAAGTTGTTTGTGCACCAAATCGTCCTAGGCATGGTGCCTCTTCATGTGTGATTACGAATGGAGGGACAACGTTTGCAGCACAAACGATCGAAGGCATTTTTAAATTGAGCTGCACAACTCATCAAAAAACCACGGCTTATCTCACACAATCCAATGGACTTACAGAGAGGCTTAACAAGACCATAGCAGGCTTGCTGTCAATGTACGTGAACGTACATCACAAAACCTGGGACGAGATTTTTCCATACATCACCTTTGCATACAATACGGCAACACATCAAACAACGCGATTTTCCCCTTTCCGCTTTGTTTAGAGACGCAACGTGCGAACCATGCTCGATAATATGCTTCCGTGTTACCAAAGCTATGAACTTGCTTCAGGCGCTGAGAAATACACTCAGTACGCCGAGGAACTAGTCAGCTAGCTTGCATAAACACCAGTCACCAACAATATGCGGACGCATGGCGTTACAACCTCCGCCGTCGAAACGTCACCTACCACCCTGGGGACCGGACGTGGGTGTGGATCCCAGTCCGGCGACTTGGCAAATATGAAAAACTCCTAAGCTGTTATTTTGGAATGTACAAGGTTCTTAGACGTGTCACAGACTTTACCTACCAGATATTTCCTGACGGTGCAGTGTGTTCTCGTCGACAGCTCTGGCCAGAAACCGTGCACGTCATCCAGCTGAAGCCCTACTTCAATAAGTAGCCCTTGTGTTATCACCTGTTACAACAGGCCGTGGCTTTGCGTTGCTGCTGTTGTTTGCGTTCTCCTGTGTTTTCAAGCGTTTTCTTTTTGCGCCTAGCGCAAGGGTTGGCAATACGTTTTTATTTGGGCTGCGAGTGCTGACACCCTCTCTCTTTTGGTTCTCTAGATCGGCATGTGTATGCCTTCATTTTTTTTTCTTTCTTTACGAGCACCGAGTCGATGCTTTCAAGGGGGGGGGGGGGGCTAAAGCCACATAGTCTGGTTGGGTGAGATCCATTAAAAGAGGAGGGTGAAGACGGTCTGTCTAAGCTGCTGCTTGGCTAGTCAACTCATTGATGCCTTTAAACCAAGCTTGTTGTCAGCAACGTAATGAACTTCATTCAAATAAACATGAGCCCGGCTTGTACCACGATGCATTCTTAGAGAAGGCATACACTTCCAAGAGAAGACAGACAACTATTATGAGAAACGCCACCCTGCATATCTATTGCTGCTAAGTGGCTTTGAAAACCACCTTACGGGTTCTCATTAAAAAACTACTGCACTAAAAAGTCTACGTGAGCAAAAAACAAAACCTTAAACATTCTGCGTTATTATACTTGTTTCTACTCGGCTTTTCGGTTACTCCCCATAATGCGCAAAGGCGGGCTACTTTGTTTTGCTGCATACTGAAAATTAGAGCGCACATTCGAGGACACCAACGAGAGGGACACAAAGAGCAGCAGAGATTAGCAACTGACTTTATAATATTCATTTAAAACAAAATATACACTAATTTAAGCACCTCTTGATCAGAGCGCTTGAGCAAGAACGGCATAATATTTTCCTTCAAAAAAACCAGTAAATACTTTCAATGCTGCAGTTTTTTGTCACAATTTATCACGCAATTGAATTTCCTTTTAGTTCAGCGATACTGAAGAGTGATAACCGCTTATGTCCCTAAGGTCTGTATATATTCCATGCTTCTACAAATTTTCTTGTTGCTTGATTTGGGTGAACATACGTAGAATAAGTTTGAATAAACAAAGGATTACATGAGCTGAAATGACAACACGCACAATTTATTCTAGATGTGTTTCTGTCTTTCTTTCCCAGTTGATCAAGAGCTTGTCCTATCTTACATTCAAGCATCGGCAAGCTGGACCACCGTAACAGTGCCAACAATTGAAAGCAATTTCATAAACTTTTCTTTAGCATTAGACCACAGGGTGATCAGTGCGCTTGCAAAGTTTACTACTGATATTGTTAGACCTTTTTCGTACAGATTATTTACTACCAGAAGCACGCCTCCTTCTTTTTCCTTTCCAAGAATACTATTTTGATGTCATGCCCTGTTGCCACCTACTTAAGTTTATGGTAGAAACCATGCACGTGGGGGATCATCCAAACTTTTCTTTCTATCTAAGCTACTTTTCTCTTTTTCACTGAATTTCATTTTCTTCAATGCTCTTCTGCTTGCAAGTAAAAAAGCCAAGTTAGAGTACTCACCCTTTTGTAGCTCTAACTTCTTGCCTCAACTTGTACATGAAAGTTTTCGTCAAAGCTAAATAGACGTACCCCATTTTAATACCGTGTTTTATGACTCTTGAATGGGCACAAGAGTACTGTTACAATGTCTTCTCTTTTCTAGGAAAATACTTCCAGCACACAGGGTGCTGTTCTAAAAACTAAGCTTTATGTCCACGAACTGTGAGCAGTTATCAGCCGTTTGTTACAAAGTGTAAATTAGACCTTTGCTTCATCTGAATGTTTATATCACATTTTTTCCGTGTTTAGGCCCTAAATAAATTATTCTTAAAACCTTGTCATTCAAACCAGAATTCAGCAGTCAGTCAACTTTGCTGAAAAAATTGTACTGAGTACAGGGGCAACTTCGGACTCAATGCACACCCCATTCTTTTGATGGAACCGTCTATCCCCCAGTGTACAATCGTGCTATGTAGGTACACGCAGAGTATATAAAGAAACGTTTCTGTCAACATTTCACTGCTATAGTGGAAAGACAGTTTGTATTTGTCCCATTGAAAGATTCTTTCACAAACTCTATCAGAGAATGTTCCGACTTAGAGGAGTAGAAATCCTAAATATCAACACGGAAACCTTTCTTGCTGCCTTCTTTGACATTAGATAGATAACACTGCACCTCCTCAAAACTCTCGACGAAAAATCAGTCTTTACGTGACATGGACTCGAGCATTTTTTTGACAAACCTACACACAAAAAAGTTCCCACAATATTCTGACACCCTACCGCAAGATGGTCTGCTCGATTCTCTGAAAACATGGATTGGTTGGCAGAATAATTAGGTGTCTTTCTGTAATAGCAGTGTAATGTCGGTAGAAGCATTTGCTAGCAATTTGTTCGAACCCCTCTTTCTCGTACGTTTATATCTGCTTTCCTGCTCCGGCGCTTGCGGCACTAAATTGTGTCACAGCGGCCCGCTGGCTTAGGTGAGATTGAGACCCCTTACGTATTGCTACAAATCTTCACATGCGCCTGCCTGAGATATGTTTCATGTTCACAATGATTTAGGCTGTTGATTGAAGAATTGGTGTGTGAGCCTAAAATTGAAGAGCGGTAACGTCAAAACCGGTGGAAAGGAAACGGGCTTCTATTACACTGGAGGCTAAAAACAATAATTTCAGAAGGAATGAGGAGCAAGTGCACACTGATGAGGTTGCAATTTTAGACCGACAGAGGCTTGACTAACATACAATAAATTTTGAGAAACGACCAAGGATAAATACACATAGATGTGTATAAGGTCTACGCAAAACTTAGGCTTCACTAAACATATATAATCTACATTTAGCATAGTTTGTGCTAGTCCATATTGTTTCTTTCTCTTAAAAACTACCTTAAAAGCACCGAAGAGCGAGTACACATCAGTGTATTTAAAATGTGTGCAAAAACGATTGGCAGGACCCATGTACAGTGCGAAATGATATGCCAAGCACGAATAAGGAAGGCTAATATGACAATTTAGAAATAGCACAACTACACTAAGTGGACGTAAATTATTTCGTACACGACTTTTATATCGTGATTATCATATTTGGACGTAAAATTACCTTCGTGATCTCCTCACGTCACTTGATGAAAAATATTGTATATGAGGAGCTAGCGAAAGGGCCGCGAACACGCTATGAGCGTAGCATGTAGTCATGTTTTACATCACATGCATGTCATAATAATCATGCATGAATGTGTCATTTACCTTCTTCCTCCTTTCACGTAACGTAATAGCAAATTATGTGAAGCTAGCTAAACGGCCACAAGCGCATCATAAGGGTTGTATGTTTCATGTTACATAAGACGCAAATTATGATGATCATGTTTTCAGTGGTTATATATATATATACCTTGGCCACCCAGTGGCGTCATGTAACACCAAGTTCAGTATATGTGAAACTTGCGCAACTTCGTGGTCTCGCTACAATTCAGAGACCATGGAATGTAACTCATGACATTCATCATATACATGTCATGATTTTCAAGTTATGACTAGACACTTATGCTTGTCGTACAGTTATGTTATGTCATACCAACATTGGTATCCATACCATTGTAGAAGTGATCAGGAGAACTAAATGTCTCAGGCGTATAGATAGATAATTATAAAGATAGATAGATAGATAAATTAGATCGATAGATAAATTAGATAGTTAGATAGATAGATAGATAGATAGATAGATAAATAGATAGATAGATAGATAGATAGATAGATAGATAGATAGAAAGATAGATAGATAGATAAATAGATAGATAGATAGATAGATAGATAGATAGATAGATAGATAGATAGATAGATAGATAGATAGATAGATAGATAGATAGATAGATAGATAGATAGATAGATAGATAGATAGATAGATAGATAGATAGATAGATAGATAGATAGATAGATACGCTCAAAGTCATAGAAGCTCGCTAAGGAATGCTTGGCATTATTTACAGGCTTATGAGACATTCGTTACTTACTTGGACGATAACTTGTGCAAACCGATCTCACTCCTCCACTCCTAAACTGTATTTTAAAAGCAATCAACAACAAGTGTACAAACATAGATGTACGTAAATGTATGCAAAACGAAGGCTTCACTAAACTTTTTTCATTACTTTCACGATAGCTTTTGCATGTGAACCTTCTCCATTCAAAACCCAACCAGCACTTCTACTTTTGAATAACAATTAGTTGCACATGAGAGCAAAATAATAGCACAGCCAAGGATTATGCCATTTAGGGGACGCAAAGTAATTTCTACCCCGTTAGGTCTTGTAACGTGAACCTTTACTTCTCCTGTACTCGATCTGCACAGAAGATAATTTTGCCCCTCCAACAGAACTACTGCTAGGTCAGGGTCGCCTTATGCAACAAAATCAGTTACTTCGGGTTCCGCTGCATGGCACCTGTAATGTTAGATTATGGCGACTGACGCACAGATTAGCGTTCGGATCGTGGAAAGTACATTTAAACTCCTTTATCCCAACATTATGCTGATAAAAATTTGTCTTGAATATAGGTGAGCGCATCAACACAGAAAAAAGTTCTTCATCGGCTGAGCAGGTGGCTATAATTCTGCAGCCGATTCTTAAGTGGTATTTAACACGACATATATGAATCATCAGAATTGAGAAAGAGAGTGGAAATAAAACGGTACAAGAAGACAGGACGTGCGATTCATATAGTTTCTGGCGTCCGGCTTTTGAGGGGCTGTGCTTATATTTGCTTATTACGACCTAACTGACTAAGCCAACCACTTCTTTGGAATATTGACGCAGTTTGTCAATTTCTAGATTTTGAGAAGCGTGGGTTTCTAAAAAGTGGCCTACCAGCTGTAAAATTTTCGGTTGCTTTCATTTTGAATTTAGCGTCCATTTACTAGACTAATATGACCCCCATAGTCTTATAGTATGCGCTTTCTTTGTATTCTGGTTTTACAGATGTGCCACGTAATCTACAACTCCACGCTGGACAACTACACTTTCATGCCATATGACGTGAACTATGATTACGCTCCATCTAATTGCCCGCATAGAGTACCGGGTTCATACAGGAGACTGCACAATGTTAAGCAGCTCATTCAGTTTCTGCTCAAGAATTCGAAAAACCAGTCGTTCAGGGACTGTACACGCACTTAGTCAATGTATAGCGGATCGTTGCGTGTGCACTAACACAATACACGCATTTTTGTTGCCCTATAAATTTATGTTGCTCTATTTTGCTCGGGGAATACTGTTTTTACTGTTGATATTTTATCTATACCCTTGTTTTATAGAAGGAACTCCATGAAAGCGGTAAAACATTTGAGGGTCATGAAGACTATTCTGTGTCAGTCTATGTACGACGACGTTTGTACAAATCATGAGCTTCAGACTGCAATACATAAAAAATAAGTGCAGTCGGTGGCGCCACCTGCTCAGTTTCTGTAAAGAAGAGGTACGATACTTTAGCTTTCTTTAAAACAAAAACTTTCTTGGCTGAAGCGCCCTTGAATAAAGTTTGTCGATGGAGACCTTGGTTTCTTTTGTAGCCTTACTAGTTAAGACAACGCGAATGGTTCGCAAAACGTTAACAAATTTGAATGGCTTGGTTTATCAACACCATTGAAAAGTGTACGATACTGCGCCTTACAAGCTATTGAACACAGTGTAAAACATGTGCTCGCTCAGCGAATCATGACAGAGTGCACTACAAAGTTGTGTTGCTAAGTGCATGCTACTTTTGTGAATTTTGCAGGCCGCATATGCGTAGAAAAATGCGTAGCCTACGAATGATTTTGCTGACTATTTAGCTGGCGGCACCTAATATATTGTTGTTCTGTTTAGTTCTGGACGGGCTGACATTCATTATTAGGTAACTAGCCCAACTTTGTCTTCTGATATTTATCTTCGTTTGTTTCCAGCTCTTGTCAATGTAGAGTTTGTTTATATGTGTTCTAACGTTATGGGAATAAAGAACTCATTTCGCAGAATTGTTGGCGTTAGCTTCAACAGCTGTGAGTGCTCATCTTTGCATAACCAAAAGATGAAGAACCGTGGAATGCACTAAATATTAAGAAATCTTGGTTTCATTGAGGATTGTACCCAGGTCACTTGCGTGGCAAGCAGGTGTTCCACCACGCAGCCACGCCTTTTATAAACATGCGTTTAATGAATTGCGTGTTAAAGTCGCACACGAAAATATTGCACACAATTTTACTGTTGCTGTGCTATAGCGAGAATAAGCGTACAAACACCGCTGTACAGGAAAACAACTCGAAGGCTAAAGTCTAAAAGTCTAGGGAGAGTTCGCCAACGTGCACTGCCCAACAAAAGAGCAAGGCTATGCTGCACTAAGATGTGGTACCACTCTGGTCGAAAGTCAAGTTCTTGATAAACATCCTTTAAAGGGGCGCTGTCACCAAATTTTTAGCGTGCATCTTCTTTGTTGTAAGAGTTTCCTTCAGCCCCAGAAGCTTAAAACCCGCGCGAAGATTTTTCCATTTTCGTTAAATATTTATAATGCTCTACATATGCAGACCATTTCCGGTTTCGGTTTCACGGTGCTGAGTTTTGCAGTGACTTCGTGAAGCATAGGTGCATGGATGCTTAGGTGGTTTGGTTACGTGACCACACAAGACTGTGCAGCACATGGTGATGACTTTCGTCTGCACTCGCACACACACGCCTCAAAAATAGGCGCTAGCACAACCAACGCCCTGGCTAGCTATAGTCGCCCTGGCCAGCTGTAGTCGCATCGAGGCATATTGCGAATCAAAATGCAGCCGGAAGAAAACGAAGCGTTTGTATTTAGAACGTATTTACAGAACGTGGGCAAGGAAGCCACCCGACGCTAGATGCATAGAGTAATATAGTGAATGTTGTTATTCTATGCCAGATGCGCCGGCCTTTTGTAGGTGGCTAGACGCTGAAGAAGGAGGGGGCAGCCCCATTGTTGGATGCGCGCAGCTTTTCTGACGGACGGCTCCGTTGTCCTTGAAATAAGCGTCTAGTGTCTCGTCGAAAGCACCCATCGTTGTTGACGGACACATAGAGTGCCTCAGAAAGGGACACCTGGACAATCATTCGGCAGGCATGCGAGTTCTCTCCTTAATCAAAACATGCGTGACCTTCCGTTGCACAACACAGATCTTGAACAAAAAGATGACAGCCAAGTACTTAGCAAAGAATGAATTCTGCCCAAGTGTTTCCGTCTTGCTCTTTCTGGAGAAACTTGCGAAAACTCACTGGGGCACCATATTTACTCGGGCAGAACTCTAGCACACAAAACTATACAGGCATGGTCGCTACGCGGGCAACCCGCCAGATGTCTTCAGCCCTCAGGCACGCAGAATGTCTTCGCAGGTTTCTATGCGTAGCACTTCGCCAAGAAGCGCTCGAAACTCGGCGAGTAATACAGCAACCGATGTTTTGCTGGTACGTTGGGTACGTTCGTTTCACAGATGGTGCAGGTCACTCAAATAATTACAGATCTGGTGTGACGTCACGACAACTGCTGTTTCTTCTTCTGAACGGAAATGTTAGTGTTGCTGCGGAAGCGATCAGCCTACATCGCGAAAGGCAACATTCCACAACACATGTGAATTGAAATATATTCTACGTGTTTTTTGTGTCTGAATTTACGTGTGGAAAGTCTTTCCGTACAGAATAAACCCACAATAGGCTTGGGTCGCCCTCGAAATTTGGTGGCACCACCCCTTTAATAGAATAGCCGTTTGAAGAAAATTTGTGCGTAAACAGGTGAACGGCTCTGCGTTCCGGTCCTGCACACGCGTCTTCCACAGTCTGTAAACCGATTAGAAAAAAAAACGCATCGTACTGCAGTTTGTCAACAGATATTAGCAAAGGATAACTCACAATGTACAAATTACATTTTTTTCTGTAGAGTTTCCTGGAGGACATCCCAGAAGAAAAATGCATTTTAATACAGTGAAAGCACTTACTTTGCCTAGAAATGCCGTGAAAGTAACTCATGTTTTTTGAACACCTACGTCGTGTGTACATAATTTAAAATAAAGCATGAAGTATTGGCGAAATGATGCATGGTGCAAGCGTGCATTGTCATCGGGCTTCAGAACATGAGACTATGATAATGATTTCAAGGTATAAAAATGTAATACAGAAATCGCACTCGCTACTGCAGCCTTAAAGCCACGTAGTGGGTGCGTAGCAAGTTAGAAAACCATTTCACAATTGCGTTCCACCATGAAAGGGGAAGTGTAGAAGTCCCCAAATATTTTTGCAACAAATTTAGCAAAACGATTGCTATATTCACTGATTCATACAATTTATATACATGATTGGTCAGTTAACAAGCGAATAAGTGAATTAATGAATTTGAAGTTATTTTTTCTCGTAAAAGAGGAGGGGGGAAAATTGGTTTATTGCGATAGCAATGCATCGACATTCTCGGTTGATTAGTACCATCACCGTCGTCTGATATATATATACATATAAATATATATATATATATATATATATATATATATATATATATATATATATATATATATATATATATATATATATATATATATATTCGTATAGGAAAGAAGACGCACGTACGAAGTTATTTTATTGACGTTTCGGCCGTGGGTCCGGCCTTCGTCAGGTAAATGTGCTTCGACGTGGTCTGATATATATATATATATATATATAAGGGAAAGAAGTGTATACCTAAGGGCTCGTTTTTCCGTGTTTTAACACAATAATAATGAGATATAACAGACAGTAATGCCAAGGAATGTACAGGGGAAGTTATTAGAACCAATGGAATGTAAATAATAAGAAAGAAGAAAGAAAAGTGGATGAAAAAATTACCAACTGTGAGCAGTTGGTAATTTTTTCATCCACTTTTCTTTCTTCTTTCGTTTTTTTTTCGTTTCGGCCTGGAGTCTGGCCTTCAGCCTGATAAATGCCAGACTCTAGGCCGAAACGTCGAAATAAACCACGTTGTGACCGCTCACGGAGGATCTACTGGACTATATGCAACGCTACGGCCATTCAACCACCATGCCTCCATATATATATATATATCTATCTATCTATCTCTCTCTCTCTCTATATATATATATATATATATATATATAGATGAAATAGATGATCAGAGTTTCTTCCGGCTACCGTAATAAAAGTTATAAACTTCGAAAATAGTGCAGTATAGGAAACAAAACAATAAAATATTTATTTAATCCTAACAGTTTCGGCTGGTGGACCAGCCTTTTTCGGAGGATGTAAGTGAAATGGTGGATTTCACTTACATCCTCCGAAGAAGGCTGGTCCACCAGCCGAAACTGTTAGGATGAAATAAATATTTTATTGTTTTGTTTCCTATACTGCACTACTTTTTAATTTTATACATATATATATATATAAATATATATATATATATAAATATATATATATATATACAGAGAGAGAGAGAGAGAAAAAGAGAGAGAGGACAAAAAAAATAAACCCAGTGAAAAAAATTGCAGTGTTGTAAAAAACAGCTTTTCAAGATCGGTAGAACTGTAACAGTTGCGCGTTTTTTTTTACGTGAGAGTGGCAGAGGGAGCGCCGTTCCTTAGCACCGAACAGGGTGGAGTGCCGACTGCGTGAGATCTATGCAACATTCTACAACTCACCTGTCACCTGATTGTGCTGCATAGTGGTTTTCATTTCAAAGCACCCTTCAGGAGCGCAGGGAAGCTCAAGATTCCTAGACCCCTCACTTGTGTGAAGAATATCTGATTACTTTTCCTGTTTGTATAACAATGTCTGACAGCAATCAAGAGCCGTTCTGAAGTGTAGGAGTATCGATACATCTTGGAGAAGGTTTACTTGACATTGGAGAATGATCGAACCTCTTTTTAAGCCTGCCGGCGGGAAATGATGCACTGCGTTTAACCTCAGCGACATTTCCGGTCAGCCAATTCTCAAGTATCTTTTGTGTGATTGTATTTGTGCGTGTCTGTGTGTGTGTGCCAGTGCGCGTGTCTGTGGGTGCTACATCTCTGCGTAATCTAGCGCTCCCGCACCACCTCTATGTGACCTTGTCGGCATAGTCGAAGTATCCGCGTGTGGTTGCATGATGTGTTCAAAAGGCACGTCGAGAAACGGGTTAATCACGCATAGGACGCAGAAGCCAATCGCAATGCTTGAAGCTCACAGAAAGTTGGTAAACTACCGACAAGCTCACCACCGTAATCCGGCGCATGGAGTGATGTCCCCCTGCGCAAGAACAGTCTTAGGCCACAATGTATCAGTGGCGAAGCTGTGCTTTGTAGTTCTGTTCCTTGAAAGTGAGCCCCTTTCCAGCGTGCAGTGTAGTCCTTGGACAATTGTATACGTTTTATATTTACGTGCTCACAAACTTTAAAGCTTCGACCTAGTTCTTTGGAGTGTTAATTTTTTCTTGTCTCGTGTACTTTAGCTGCTGCATGGCTCAATCGTTTTTTTTTACCATCTCGTATATATGAAACAAGTTGGTATCTACAATTCTGTCTTTTGACACCCGCGAGCGTGGATGCCAGAGAAGAGTACCAAAACGTAAATGAAATGGGTGCCGTAATGTCGCCTGTCCGGTGCCTTTGACGGTTGCCTTTGCACAGGCATCTTTTTAGCGTGCCAGTTGTTTCCGTGATTATTGGTCTATAATTTAATTGTCATCATTTATACACCCCTGAATCGATAATGACCGTCAGCAATAAACACTAGGCGTACATCCAGCGATATCTTCTTGTTGCACTCGTTGAGCCTACCACAATTGATTTAGTTATACTTTGTGTACAACACGACAGAAGGCTTTAGTGAATCGCTAACGACAAAACAAATTTCGTCTTTCATTTACCAGCATCGAGATAGAACCTTAATAATGGCAAATAAGGGACTCAAACATTGTACATTATTTCGTATACTCGCGCAGCAATGTTAAATATTCACTCAATAAACGCCTACATATTGTTCGTTCGGTGAGGTTTTTTGTGCATGAAACACTAGATATTGGTCCATGTGTGGCAGTTTCTGTTTGAAGTGAACTAGAATGACACCTGCGCTTCGCCTTCAAGAGAAGAACGCGATAGCGCAATCGGGCTTCATGTGTGTCACCTCATCAACTGCTAGCCTGACTTCCTTTCACAGTGGATGCTTCAACTATGCCGCAAACGAACTAGTGTTCGCATGCCTAGTATTCGCCGTTTTAAACTATTTTAGAATGCTTACTGCAAAAAAAAAGTACTATGGACTATCTCCCCGAAGGGTACTGAGATGGGAAACGAAGCAGCAGCCGTGCCCACGCCGTTGATCAGGTTGAAACAGGCGTTGCCACAAGTGCTGGAAAAACAGTTTAGGCGAAACTTGGTGTAGCGTTTATTCGACTAAACGTTTAGTGTAAACGCAATTACACGGGAGGCGGGACGCATTGAAGACGCCTGCGCTTGGCTTCCTTGGCTCGCGTCTAATCGGAATTACCCGCGCGCCGGCTGTGTTCTTGAAACAAGATCCGTGTGTTTGACTGGCACATCGTCATTGTCTCTTTTAGATGCATTTATTATCTAACTCAGCAACTTTGAGCGTATCTATCTATCTATCTATCTATCTATTTATCTATCTATCTATCTATATATCTATCTATCTATCTATGTATCTATCTATCTATTTATCTATCTATTTATCTATCTATCTATCTGTCTATCTATCTATCTATCTATCTATCTATCTAGCCGCTTACGACTGTTAGATCTCCTGGCCATTTGGATAATGGTATCAATACCAAACTTGGTACGACTTGACATGACTGTATGATGAGCATAGCTGACTAGGCTTAACAGAAAAATCATATCTATGTCATGAATGTCATAATTCAAATTTTATACTCCTGCTGCTCTTGCAGTAGTTTCTTTCACGTGACATGTTGCGAAACTGGTATGGTAAGACATGGCTGCATGAGGATTACAAGCGACAGATCATAACATGAAAATCATGACATTCGATTCATGTAACAACTTGACTACATGCCACGCTCATGATGCGCTCGCTCGTGTTTCACAAGCTTTGCAAATACCAAATTTGGTATTTCAGCACGTGAATAGAAGACGAAGGTATGTGACTGGTGCAAACTTGATAATCATGAGTTGCGTGCCACAACATGACTACATGCCACGCTCATGATGCGCTCGCGGCCGTTTCGATAGCTTCACATGTACCAAATCCGGTATTACAGAAGGCGACTGGATGACGAAGGTATGTGACTGGTGCCAAAAAGATAATCGTGGGATGCGTGTGATGTGTACCTACTACGCTGATAATGCGCTCGTGGCCGTTTCGCTAGCTTCACGTGTACCAAATTCGGTATTACGTGACGCGAACGGACGACATAAGTAAATGACACGCGCAAACATGATGATCATGACATCCGTGTCATGTAACACATGACTATGTCTCACACTCATGATGTGCTTGCGGTCGTTTCGCTACCTTCACATATGCCGAAATTTGGTATTACGTCACGTGAATGGATGACGAAGGTATGTGACTGGTGCAAACATGTTAATCATGAGATGCGTGTCATGTAAGAACATTTATACACGCCACACTCAAGCTACCAATACATTTCGACGTGACAATGCGTGCGTGCTCACCAGCGTTAATTTGATCGAGTCATGCCGGCAATGCCAAGCCAGGAGCCAACATCCCCCTAGTATAGATATGTGGATCTGCCCCCTGACCTCCAATGGGGATCTGCCTACCATGTACTAGCAGTTCTGCGCTGAGTTGCTTTGACGCATGCGCGTTTGAGCGCACACAATGCCCCTCCGTCACAAAGAGAGGCTGACGCGGTGCTGCTAAGTCACGTCGTCGGCTCGAAACGTAGTATTCACCGCATCGCGCCGACGGACGCTGCTCGCGCCTTGCGTCAGACTATTGAGTGCTCGCGTTTCACTAGCGTGGTGTAGCTGCGCCCAGCCTGCGCGTTCAACGTTGCGTCGTAGTATTTTGGGCCTTTCATGACGCGCTCGCCTCCGTTTCGCTAACTTCACATGTACCAAATTTGGTATTACAGGAAGTGAATAGACGACAAAAAAAATGAGATGTCCAAACCTCATAATTGTGTGCGCTTCATGTGAAATATGACTACATGCTACACTCATAGCGTGCTCGCAACCGTTTCACTAGTTTCACATATACTTTAGTAATACGTGACGTGAAAGGAAAACAAATGTAAATGGGATCGCAAATATTGATAATCATGGTATATATGTCATGAAAACAGGATTACATGCAACCCTCATAGCAAGCTCGCGGCCGTTTTGCTAGCTTCATATATACCAAAGGTGGTATTAGTTGACGTTATTAGTTGACGATGGTAAATGAAACGTCCAAACATGATAATCATGGCATGGAAGTCATGTACGGTATAACTTACCTTTGTCTCGTAACGTTGTGCTGATTTTGAATTGACCTATCAAGCTTCCTCATTCGTGCTTCGCATATGCTCGATTCTCACTGTGCGTGGTATCTGCCAATTTTTTTCTTTTTGTAAAACAAAACTGCTGCTCAAATAAAGCGCGGTTCGTTTCACAGCTGATTTCACGCTGTTGGTTGCACCAGCTCGCTAAGAAACCAAACAACTCCTATTCACCCCCGGCTTCTTGGCGAATACTTTGTAGTGTGTACGAGCCAAAACAAATGAAGGAGCAAGCAAGTTGATGATGATGACGATGTTCCTTGATACTCTGGCGCACACCCACAAAAGGGGATCGGTCAAGAACCGGGCGGCAGGATCTTAAGTAAAAGGCTTATGGTTTTTCAAACACAACGTAACTTTGGGCTGAGAAAAGATATATAAAAGAAAAGTCAAAATCGAAAAAGGAGTATATCTGAGCAGGGAGCGATGCAGGCTATCAGATGCGATTTGAGGAGGAGGTAATAATGGGTCTAAAACGAATATTATATATATATATATATATATATATATATATATATATATATATATATATAAATATATATATATATATATATATATATATATATATATATATATATATATATATATATATATATAGGCAGTTTAAAATGGCAATCGCTTTGTTTCAATTGTGTATTCGAATACCGCAGAGCAGACGTCCCTGTGGCTATAACCGACTTTAATGCTGCCAAATGACAAAATTACTGCCCCATTTAATTCTAATTCTAGTTTTTCAAGTGGAGCTACCAGGTATCTTTTCAACTAATAAGAATATCGGCGACAGAACAAAAAGAAATGATCTATCGTTTCCAATTCTTCGCAAGTCTGACATAAAGGTGACGCCTTTAGACCAACTTTATGCAAATAATTTTTCAGTTGCGGAATTCTGCAACGCAAACTTGTAAACGTAACCTCCAAGTGCTGTGTTGCGTACAACTGTCTATTCCAGCGGCATCTTAGATGTGCGAAATTTTAATATTTATCCAATGAGCAGCAGTCGTGTTCATGCAAACAGAGGTTTCTAAGCCTTATTGCTGTCGCGTAAGCCGTGTCAGGCAAAATCGGGATAAGGGGACCGCAAAGAGATACTGTGGCTAGTGCATCCGCCATCTCATTGAGATATAAGCCACGATGACCTGGTTCCCATAAGAGCTGCAGTTTTTTTAAGTTGGTCGGTATGAGTTGTCGAAACATGTGCATAAGTGTTAAGTTGGCTCCTGAAGACAGAACAGCACATGCTGAAAAAGAATCTGTGATTACGACTGCTTCCGATTAGCCCAAAGGAAGTTTGCGTAGTGCCAGTAAAATAGAAAATAATTCTGCTATGAATATTGGTGTGTAATCTGGGAGTCTAACCGAAAAGAACCAGTCAAGGGAACGTGAGAAGATACCTGCCCCAGCCTTTTCTTTTGATACGGATGCATCAGTCGCAATTATGTTGTTCATGTTAACGTGTGCCAAGTAACCTGCAGCCGATCATTTAAATATTGAAATGGCATTTGCTTTGCGTTAGAGGAATAAATATTCTCAAATTCTATCTGAATAAGTTAATTAACGTTTCTTGTTGAGAAAATATGTTTGATTTTTACGTTCAGTGGTTCTAGCTGCGCTTGAACGAACATGATCTGTGGGCAGTGGAATCGCGACCACCAAGTTTCAAAAAGTAAGCTTGGTTCTTTAATAAAAGCATAAAACGATGCTCTCTTTGGCAGAGTGTATAGTTTTAAAAATGTTTGAATAGTAAGCATTTTGAATCTATTCAACAATGACGGTAGACGCGCTTTCATGTGTAGCACACTGTTAGCAACAAACTTGGGCAGTCCTAGGCACAGTCGTAAAGCCTCCCTTTCTAATAGTATTAGCGGTCTCATTTTGTATGTCGCACTGCCCGAAAATAAGACACAGCCGAATTCCATGATAGGACGAATGTATATTTTATAGACCATTACCAGTGTATTTCTTCGCAAACCCCATTTTATGTTGCCGAGTTTGCGTAACCACCCCATGGCTCGTGTTGCTTTGGACCAAATGTGATCGATGTGGCTTTTCCGATTTAATGAGCTGTTATATATGATGCCTAAGTATTTGAGTGAATCCACCTGGGTAATCTGCTCTGTGCCATACATCAAGGAGATGCTGACAGGATTCATGGACGAGAACGCTAGAAGCGCGCTTTTGTTTACGTTTAGAGACATTTCAATTTTTTCAAGCCATTCCTCTATCATGTTTAGGTAACTCTGTAATGTCTGATAAAGTGATTGCAGATCCCTGTTTGTCGCAAAGAAAGCAATGTCGTCTGCATACACATATAAATGAATATCGCTATGTGTTGGAATCTAACTGAGGAAGATGTTAAACAACACCGGTGAGAGCACTGCCCCCTGTGGTACGCCACGGTATTGTCGATATCTGTTAGAAAAACAACCCTTTCGAAAGCAGTAAAACTCTCTCTCTCTCTTAAAAACTCTGCTACCCATGCTGTCATGTCCGTTTCAATCCCTAATTTTTTATGGCCAACCAAAAAAATTGGTGGGGATGTTTTCTGGCTTAGAAGCTGTCAGAATTCATGCAAAAAATTTATGAAGGCACCACGTACAACAGATTACCCATGAGAACCACGTCCAGTATACTGGACACTGGGACTTATTTATTCCAAAGGAAGTTGAATGTAACGAACAATGCTGATTGAAAAATATTGCTTTGGGGAATCTTGGGATCTCAGTTCGCTTTAAAATCACAAAAATAGTTGTCGCCCGGCTTCATATAAAAACATTTGTACTTGAAGGACGCAATTTGCTGCAAGGTCTTGCATCATTGTCCTTCTGCTGGTGAAAACATGCAAACTTTTGGTCAATTCTGGCGTTCACTTGTGATGGAAATCACGAAAACAGTTCTTGCCTGCTTTCAGACAGAGAAACACCTTGAACTTAGAGCATTGAACTTGCGACTTGGCCTTGCAACCGGAAAGCCGGCACCTAGGAGAGTTGGTCATTACTTGCGGATCCGGCCAATGACCTTCTTGTTCAAAACGAATGTCCGGTCCGGGAATTTGGACGGCAGCCCTGTGGTGGTGTTCAGAATGACCACTAGCATCCGCAGATGGCCGTCCACGGCGTTTTCTTTCTTCGGAGCCTTTGATAAGAGCTTCTGCTACCTGCATCCTGAAGTCTAGCAGATGCAGCACTTGGCTCTTTGTGTAGCCTGCCTCTTTGGTGTCTTCCTTGTAATTGAGCCAACTTTTCACCAAAGCGAGATCAGTGAAGTGAAAATTGACCTTAACAGACCATTTTTTAGTCTTCATTCTTATGCGGTAGAGGCTGATCAGGAAGTCGTTCAGGTCTACTTCACCCTTGTGATTGTTGTAGAAACGGACGCACGCTGGCCTTTCTACTTCAACATATTTTTTTGTTTCTTGTCGTATCGCTTTGTGGTGTCCACTGGTTCGGTTCCACAACACGAGGACAGCAGCGTAACTGACCTCGTGTCCATCCATTTAACCAAAACCATTTTGCCGTCAGCGCTCACCTTCTCGTGGCTTGATCCGCGCCCATCAGCAGGCAGCTCTTTATCAGACTTCAAGGTTGTCCTTATTCGGTTCGTCATAACAGTACCGTGACCGAACATTCCTTGCTTCAGAAGACGCTCAATTAGCGGCACCGACGTGAAAAACCTGTCAAAACACAACACGCAGTCCTCCCAAGGAGGCATCGTTTCAGCAAGCCGCATGACAATCCCTCCGCTGATTCCGAGTTCCTTGTGCTCTGAGAGAATTGGTGTCGTGACACCCTGGTAAATTTCAAAGTCCAGTACCCTCCCTAGACGGTCGGCAAGCACAAAGTTCTTCAGTCCAGTCGGGTTTGGCTTGCCCCTAACGTACTGACGCAGTTGTGTTCTTCCTGTAAACGGAACCATTTGTTCATCCACACAGGCTGCATGCGACCTCGAAATTTTCAGGCAGGCTTTCCTCACACGATCAAAAAGCGGCTGAACCTTCCAGCATCGGTTGTTGTCATCTTGGTCACTGTCATTGTTGCAGACGTGCAAGGCGTTTCTGAGTCGGAAGAATTGATCTCGCGGCATGGCATCAGCAATCAATGATACTCGGGTCACTGCTGCCCAATACATACACGCTTGAGGAAACTTCAGGCTGCCAATTACGATGTGGATGCCGAAGAGACCTTTGGCCTCCTTAGCTGTCATACCTTGCGTGGTTTCATTTGTCTGGACCCAGTACAAGTTAGTTCTTGTCGCTACAAATTCCCAAAAGTCGTCCTCAAAGTACTCCTTAAAATATGTCAAAGGCGTCTGAGGCTCCTGACAGGCTAGTGAAGCTGTAGCTTTTTCGATGTCAGTTGGAGCCGAAATTGCTTGCACTTTCCAGGACTGTGCAGCTTTTTGGCGTGTACGTTCCTCTAAAAGTGTTTTCTCAAACTACTTGTTTTTGACATTTTCAACTTCACTGGAACTATCTTCGTTTTTGTCGCTTTCTTCGCTATGAAGCGCGGACTCCGGTTGAAATTTTTCCGCTTCGTCGCCCGAGTCTGAATCCACATCAAGACCTGACTCGTCTCCAAACAATAGTTCTAGGATTTCGTCATCAGTCAGCGCTTTTTCTGCAAACAAAACAACCAAAGTGTGTTCAAACTTAGTTTGCAAGAAAAAACAATATATTTTAGAAATATTTCAATTTTAAGTTAGAAACTATTATTTTCTGGGTCACGTATTAAAAATCAAACGTAATACTCCGTTCACGGATATTTTTCAACGAAACGCAAGCATTGAATCCCAGTGTCCAGTGCTATGGACATAAAATTATTGTCGCGTTGTGCACAAACTACCCTTATTTGAGGCGATCTTTAAATAACATCATTTCGAGTTGAGTTTATTTAACAAGACGAAATTTTGCTACATCAATTAAACAAACATGACTCTTTCTAAAAAACCACCTACTTGAGCGCGTTGCACGTGGCGGCCTGCCGCTGTAAGACGCCATTACTCTGTGCTGCCCCCTCAAGCCTATGCGACCAAGGCAGGAACTAGTTTAATTGAGATATTTCTCATGGTCAGGGGAAAGCTTAAAAATTGGTTTCGGTTTCGCTTTGGCCGATTTTTAGTTGTAGTAATCACTTTTTTTGTATGTCTAGTTTACTGAACTCGGGGTCGGAAAGGGATGTAGTGTGGTAAGTGATACATTTCCAGCTGCTCTATTTGTATTTTACGCTCCACTTTGTCATATGCCTTGGCCAAATCCAGAGTAACTAATGCACAATACTCTCTTCTACGCCTAGCCAACTGTATCCGACTCTCCAAATCCACATGCGCACACCACATGGAGCATCCCGATTTAAATCCAATTTGACTGGGGTTCAGTATTGATTTCTCCTTAATGTATTTTATTACACGTGCATTCAAAATTCTTTCAGTTAGTTTAACCAAATTAGATGTAAGAGAAATTGGCCTCACATTGTCAAGTGTATACCCAAGTCCCTGTTTTTTAGGTATCGGAATTTTTTTGAATGTTTCCAATCCGTCGGTATCTAAGAATTTTTCAAAGAGTAATTAACCATATTACAGAGTTCATGTGGGGAAATGTCATATAGTATCATTTCTGAGGTTACTCCATCTGGTCCAGGTGCTGTAGGAGGTAAGTGCCTCACTACACCCGCTAGTTCCCCGTAATGTCACTTCATTGAACTCCTCCCCAGCAGTTGGCTTCACTATGTGTCTTAGCATTATTGGTCTGAATCTTTCTTCTAATTCTTTAGCACAGTTTTCTGATACCTCACTGAGTTCGCTAGGCGATAAAATTGAAGAATCAAAATTGTCTGATGGAAGTATCATTTTTCAGGAACGCAAAAATCTAAAAAGCGCTTTTCAATTGTTTGGTTTTGAAAGATAGCTGAATTTGTTAGTGTATAGTCATCTTTTGCTTTGCGTACTGTACGTTTAAAGTCTGCTGCCACGTATTTATAGTCACCCCAGTTTTTTGGGTATTGGTTGTGGATAAGTTGCTTCTAGGCCACTTTTCGTTTTCTATATCCCCTCAAACAATCAGCGTTCTATCATGTGCTAAACGACCCACCTGTGCCTGAAGTTATTGAAAATGTTGACTTTTTTATTGCTCTTCTCAATACCGCACACAGACTCATAGCCCGAATGTCCTCCTGCATGTCCTTGCGAAGAACCAAAGTAGACTTCAAGTCTTTCTGAAACGCTCATAATTTACAAACGAGCCAATGTGATCAGTTAAAATATCCCGGAAAAGTTAACATCGAAGCTAATAAGAAGTTGGTCACTGTTTGTTGCGCAATCTAATGATTTCCACGACGAAATGTTTAGTGAGGAGCTGGAGAAGGTCAGATCTATCGCCGACTTTGATTGTCTTCTTATAAACGTAAGAGTGGGGAAATTTGCACAAGATAGGTGATAATCAACAGTCCATTCCCACAAGCGCCTTCCATTTACATCAGTCTTGATGTAAATCAAGACTGATGTCTGATACTGACACTGCACCTGCTACTGAAAATAACTCAAGAATTTCTGCTGGGGTCAGGCTCGTATCTACACCGCGGACTATGTCTTTCGAACATGCAAGATGCACTGGAATAAACGGGCTCACTGGCTGCGTTGCCTATTCGGAACAATTGAGAAGCTCTCGGACGCACTCCTTATCGGCAGAGTAGCACAAAATACCATCACGACCGAAATGCCGGACCTCAGTGATCTCTTGAGAGTGTGATGTGGCTTTCCGAAGCTCCATTTGAATCATTTACGGATTCTTCACAGGTATCGTACCTCCATTGGTCGGTACCAGAGCCACGGGGACGTTCATAACTCGACTGCAAAGAAAAGAACCAATCGGCCAATTCTTGGCCGGTATAGATGCTAGCCAAGGAAGAGGCCCTTGGTCAGGTGAAGAAACCGACATCTGAATAGCAGAAGTCACTTGAACTCAAAAAAATCAAATGACACAAACCACAGACAACTGCCAAAATAGCACTAAAACCACAAAGAAGCAAACGTTAAACTCAAGTGCAATCCTGCCGCCCGTCGTTCAAGCCGTTCCAATCCGTCCAAGCGACGAGACTCCGGCTGGCGACTTCTGAACCAGTCAAATTTGTCCAAGATAACGGCTTCTTCATCTTAACGGTCACGATTTGTCATTTTTTGTTATATTGTCGACATTTTCATTTATTTAGGAAAAGCATACTAGCAGCACCTCTTCAAAAACTGCCGTGGCAATTATCAGAACATAGCCTTTTTTCTTTTGGAGCATCTGCACTAGGGCACAGCCAGAGGGATGTTTTATTCCCTATTTAGGAATACATCGTTGCAACTAAACAATTTTCTTGCTGAATTGTGGGCTCACTACATAATTTTCAAATTTACAATTGGCACTTCAAGTTATAAATATATAACTGGCGTTTCTAGAAATGAAGCAATTCGGAAAGTATCGGGCAAATTCACCCTATAATCGGCCAATCCCCTTCATAAGGTGCGAGGCATGTGCAGAGGGAAACGCCAATACCCTCTGAGTGGGTATGAGCCATTATTTCAAGGAAACAAACAATCAAACAAACAAAGGGTCACTAATCCCAAGAACTTCTCGCTAAGCATTTAATGGTCTCACCTCTACCGTGGGTGAGAAGAATTTTCTAATGTTCCGAAGTTCTGTTGTGAAACCGATCGTGGATGTTAGGAGACTGAGATTGGTGCAGGTGGTACGCTGTCTATTACGATGCTATTAGGGGCGCAAGCTCCTTAAAGCGCCACCCGTTTATCCCTCGTAGTAGGCGTAGTGCGTAACCAGTCTTACGCTTTAACCTGCAAGGTAGTGCCGGTGGGAGATTTCTCTTGTGCATTGTTGAACAATAAAAAATTCGCAGCGTGCGCGTTAACCAATTGCCGATTTCTCCTGTCTCTCATTTTCAATTAGCAGCCATCGTCCTGTAAATTGAGCACTATCTGACAAGAAAGGGTTGCTAGGTTATACTCGCTGGGCGTAACCTCCTGGTTTTAGAAAGGTTTAGCGAACTAGTATACCGTTGACTTGAGGTGATTAAAGGTGGGAAGAAGATACGGAGCGCAAGCCGTAAGAAAGTGTGCCTGTGCCACCTCTCATTTAGTCCTTGGAATGTCTGCTGGATGACGGTGCTTCTATATGCGGAATCAAAGCGCTGGGGTTTTGGGACCAGGAGGGCAAAATAGACTTTAGGCGGGTAGAATTAACTAAAAGAAGGTTATCTGATTGGTGGCTAAAGTCAAAGCACGAGTGAAAATTGAACCCTTCACTGCAAAGTACGAGTCCTCAACCTCACTATTTAAAGAAAAAAATAAATGTAGTTTTTTGTTCACTAAGTCTTTTGGCTTGGTGGCGTTAGTCACCGCCCGATCTAAAGGGTACAGCCATATCAATCAATTCAATCTATCGCATACATCATGAAAAGATGCGAGATGGTGGTACTTGGACTGTTGACTAGATGGACGAACGGACACACACACACATGCAGGGACTTACGCACGGGCGGACGTGTGGACGCACGAACAGACGCACGCACGCACGGACGTGCGTATGAACGCACGGATGGTCACACAGATGCACGCATGGACGGACGGAAGCAAGAACGAATGGACGGACGGATGCTTCGCCCCACTCTCCATCATTCACCCCGTGGATATGCTGCCATTTTTTTTTCAATGAAGCCTTCTAATGAGATGCCGGATTTGGTAGCAGCTCTCAAGTACGCGAAAAACCCTGTGCAGCATGCATCTACTGAAAGCTAGCTGGTCAAACGCATTATTCGAGTGCGCCATTGTCCATTATATTATTCTCTATTGACCGCGGGCATTGTGGCGATCAGCCGTTCTTGCTTTAATAAACTGGGGCCGAATCCACAAAGCTTTTTCTTGGCGATGCATTTTCTTAGCCAAGAACTGTGTTATCTCAAACGGGCACATTAGCAATCACATGACTTGAACTTACTAGGCACTTTTAAACGCAATGGAGACGCAGGAAGTCAGATGAAACGACAAGAAAAAAAAAGGAGTGTGTGCTCATGATGGCAAGGTAGCCAGCAAAGTGTCATGCACCGAGAGTATACGACGATAGCCGATGGTTCTCTGCATCTCTGCTTCCAGTTCCGCAAGCGTCTGCTACAGCTAATACGCCCTGATGCATTGCAGCAGACGTCCGCATCTTCTGTGTGAAGCCAAGAACTGATGGTACATCAATGACCGTACCTGAAAAGAAGTAATTGCTGAATGGCTTCCAGCTATAATCCATATATGTGCAAGTGAATAAAACTCAATATGCGCTACATAAATGAAAGCGCGCAAAAATTGGTGAATTAGTTGTTTGAAAATGTGCCACAATTATCTTTCCCTTTTCGCCACGACAAGTTTACTTACATTTTAATGATGCTGTGCTGCTGCTCATCTAATCCGGCATAACCGAGCATATATCCTAAGGGTGTAATGTAATTCAACGTAGAGAGTTGCCTTTTTTACAGTAATCTCATTTTAAAACACAGGAGCGGTTTTTGTAATCCTTTAGGAATATAGAGCAGCAGTAATTAAGTGGCATGGTGAGCCCGATACCACATGCTTCATGCACCGCAGCATTTTGGCAAAGCCGGTATCCGAGAGCATGCATATGCTTGCGCTTAAATTTGTGACCACGTAAAATGAGATGGATTCAGCAGGAGGTGTTTCGGTGTTCATGCTTTTCACAAAACATGGCGCAGTTGTTTCGACTGTGGTTTTCTCGTGGGCAAACAAGGGCCGTTCACGTGTCTCGGCTTAAAGTATCATTACCCCAAGCGTCAAACAAAAGGAGAAAAATAGACAGATTTAGTGCGACTCTCATTTCGTCTTCGCCAAAGCCTGATGTCAAAGTAATGGACAAGGTGATAAAGACGATATTCTAGTGAAGATATCATAAAAAACTTACGCAGAAGGGCGTCGTATGCTTTGATGGCAAAAAAAGCGGAGTACGCGTTTTTAAGGAGCGACAGCCACACAGAAATTGAGACAAAGTGTGAGTGTCCTTATATATGAGAATCAAAGCTAATAAAGCGTTGTGATTTGATTAGCGAAACCTCGCTAAATTAACAAAAACATTGGTGACACTGAATTCAGGATAATTCATTAGCCTTGTCATACACCGTTGTGAAGTGCACAGTAATACATCCACACATAGTGGCTTATCTTCGAGTCATCTTAGGCGAACGCATTCATATTGTTGTTCCTATTTTTGACCTCGTTTCACCGGACGTTCAGTGTTTGGCGTTTTTAGAGGGAATGATAACATACTAACGACGGGAAAATGCTGCAGTGGCCAGCTCCCATCTCAAGCACTGCAACAGTGGAGGAGTGGTTACAGCCTCGATTGACCATCTAGAAGGTACTGGGTTTTATTTGCAGTGTCATCGAACATCGACATTTTTTAACAACTAGCCCGGCCGGTGAAGAGGTTGCCGGGCCGCAGAATTTAAGTTCAAGCGGGTACTTTTTTTTAAGCATAAGAAGAAATTCTAACTAATAAAATAGTGAACACAGGAAACGAAGGAGATATGAAAGTGGCTTTTCCGTCTTCTTCGTTCCATGTGCTTGTTGTTTTATTGGCTGGAATTTCTCCTCATGCAATGCACCAAATAGTCCAACAACTATTGTCCTTAAAATTTGCTTCAAAGGATGGCTTTCGTGCTCGCTTTTTTTACCTCCACGTTTGACCCAAAAGCGCTGTGCTATGCCCCCTCATGAGTTAGAGATCTAAGAGCACAATTCCTGTCCTCCAAGCACTGTTATTGCAAGGATGCCCAGTTCCAAAACATTATTATCACACCAGATATATTTCATTTCACGTGTCTGCATATTCTACTGGTGGTCAGACATAACAATTTTCGAAACAAAAATTTAAACATGCAGTGAGCAATTTCTTGTGGCGAAGATAAGTGCCTTTGTCGAGACTAGAGATGCAAAATTGCTAGAAACTTGAGCAATAAAAAACCTGATCTTTTTGCGTTTCCTTTACAAAGTTTTGCAAAAAATGAAAAAGAACAAATTTTCTTTCGTATATAGCAAAAGGTTATCGCGAAAGTTTACTGCTACGGGGTAAAACCAATAACTTTGATTATGTAAATAACAAATAAATAGTTTTCTCTATTTTCACGAATGAATACGGCTTTCAAAAGATCTAAAGCGCATTAACAGCATCTCTGCAAACTCATTCAGCTCACTGTGAATGGGTACAGCTTCCTATACTTGTTACAACATTTAGAACAAAGCAAAGAACGTATAATTGTATATTTTTGTCGTGGCTTCGACAACAGAAGCATTCAAGAAGATGATAGAAATTGAAGTTCAAATTCTTTCCACGGTCAGTATTTCTGACTTCACCTGTAGAAGTATTTATCATGTTAAGATGCCGCATTAAGAGCAGCGTAGCTGTTGTTGCAGTGCTTACAAACAGGCAGTCCCTGTTTACTGGAACTGGTCTCCTTGACCACGAAGTACATCCACATCCTGAAAATCAGCCCAACCGTCGTGGAATTTGCTTGCACACGTCTTTTTAAGCATACTTTTGCCTCTGGTCGCAGGAGTGTACGAAGGAAACTCAAAATAGAACCATAACGGATACCAAAATATCACCAACAGCCCCTAACATGACTACACCTTAACGCCGAAGCTACGTTATAAGGTACTGAATAAGGATGTTTATGCAGGCGTTTTGGTATTTCATTGCATAGGGTTTTGGAGTAGCGCCATGCACAAATTTGTAACAGTTAAGTTCTTACAATTTCGTAAGTGGCACTGCACCCAAAATCTGACGCTCCAGGACTCAAGTTAAACTGACGCTGGAGCTGGCTTTAAGTGATGTCGATGGCAAATGGTCAGCCATCGTTTCATGTTTCGGTATCCTGTGCGGAGTTCTTGTTCCAAGCTCAACGCTGAATGTCGCCTAAGCTTTAGTTCTTTATGTTCTACCTCACAAAAACTTTGTCCAATCTTCCCAACTGTGCAGAAAAAAAACTGGCTTTTTCTGAAGCTTTTCTTTTTTTACACTTTGCGTCTCTACTCGGGAAACGTTCATGTGCTAGTTTGGTGGAATGTATTACACACAGCAAGACAAAAGAGCGGGGACAGAGTGAGAAGACAAAAACTGTGTGATGAGCTTGTGTCTCTCTCGGTACCTGTCTTGTGCACTTCCCTGTAATGTCGCTAACAATGGTTATAAAGTACAACAGAATATGGAATGCTGGGGAGAGGGCCCCCGATCTTCCAAAGAGAAACAGTATAATGACAAATTGATTTTCATTATAGAGAGATACTTTGCTTCTGGATATTATACAAAATTTCTCAACTGAAGTTCAATTTCATCAACAACAGTTTCAGTACAGAAGACAGGGCATTGAACAGAAGCCACATATTTATCTTGTGATCGTTTGAGCCATTATTTGTATGTACCAACATGATTTACAAAATGATTAAATATAACACACATATATACATGTAGAGCATCGCGTTATAGCTTTGTTATTCCGATTAATAGCTATTAGTTGAAATCAACATATTCGAAAAATGCGATGTGTAGGAGCAATGCTATGTAGAGAAGCCGAGCTACAAGCTACTTTTTCTAGTTGCTTTCATGTTTCCTCTTTCTCACTCACGACTGTATGTTCGCAAACGAAGCGGCGTCTTCGAATGCACAGATATTGTGCAAGGTGACAGCTATTATTATGCCGTCGAAAACAAGGTGAAAATTATGCTGGCAGAGAAAAAAAACAACTATACATAGAAACTCAGCAAAATCAGTATCATTACTCCAAAAGATAAAAAACTGATTTTTATTTATACCATACATACATACATACATACATACATACATACATACATACATACATACATACATACCTACCTACCTACCTACCTACCTACATACATACATACAATCATACATACATACATACATACATACATACATACATACATACATACATTGTGGTGTATATAATAGGATGAAGTATAAAACAATAGTGTTTACACTTTCAGTTTGAACAATATGAGCTATAAGTGAAGAAACTTAGGAGAGAAATTCCTGAACACCGTTATATGCGAAGTCAATGTTTCTGAAACCATCTTTAGAGAGCATCATGGATAATTACTGCTGCTATCACCAGCAAGCCATTTTTATACGAGTATAAGAAAACAGTCCCGAAAATGGCATCCTAAGAGAAGGGCCAGCGCATCACAATTTGTTAGACGTCGGTAATTTTACACAACGTAACACAATAACGATCTATCTTAGGTGACGTGGGCTGAAAATTTTGCATAGCGAAAAGAATTTTTAGCCAACACGTAATGAAACTATTCTGAACCACTAAGATCATAGGTGCAAGCAATATTTCTATTGGCACTTGTAGACCGTGTTGCGTTTCCCTGAAAACATTGCTCAAAAAGGCTTCAACGTTGCCTAATCAGCACAGTTCACATACAGCTGTCTCAAGTTCCTCATAGCAGCAATTTAAGTCGCTGATGTACAAGGACTGTATACCAAGTGTGTAAGCTGATGCTCTAGAGTTCTGCATTTAAACGTTGTTGCTGGTGTCAACTGCATCGTTGCTCATCACATACGTGTAAAATCACAGATTATATTATGCCACTACAAAGTAATTATGTTTTGTGTGCATCAAACATAGACCACAAGCAGAGAACTTAGGATCGTTTAGTTTCGCACAGTTAAAATGTGGTAATACATTTCCGGGGAGTTTTCACCCCCTATCAGAAAATAGTAGTACGGGTGGTAAGCACGTTGTTATATCCACTTTCAAACTTGTTCCAAGTCGCCAGCTTCTACACTAGGGCAGAACAGCATCCCATGTACTGGTAAAACCATAATTCAGATGCATCAAAAAGACCAGTGCATGCTATACCTTCATAAAAGTAGGAATTAGTACTTACAGTACTAATATAACAAAAAGCTGCTGATATGGTAAGCCAATCGCAGAGTACACAATAGTTTTATGAAATGAATAAACTTATGCGAGTTAACACTATATTAAAAAAGTAGAAATTACACAGTATAAAGAGTGAAGCAGATGGTTGAAAATGACGTACATGCAATGGGATAAAATACACTAGTACTAACGCCTAGTGTTCAATACACTAAGAGTAGTTAGGATCCTTTCCACCCAAACAATCCACATAAAAGCACTTCCCAGAGCTTAAAGAAACATGAAATCATTGTTGCCATGCTACCATGGGTAATCTGAACGAATATATTGAACAATTACAAAATTACTGCCATGTGGTTCTATTTCTGCTACTACAAATAATGCAAACCCTGTCAGAATTGTCAACCATGGACGTTGCTTCCTGTGGCAGTGAAGGCAGAGACGCGCAGGCACTGCAATTACCATGCATTTCAAAATGTTAGAACTCTGAAATAGCTCAAATAGAATTTCACACTACAACTATAGCATGCGTTACATTAAAGCCACAGTTTGGCATCTTTCATGAAAAATTTATAAAATTTCAAAGGTCAAGCGAAAAGGAAGTGCCTAAAATGCTCTGCCAAGAAGTCGAACTGCCAGAGCACAGCATGTCACTATGAAATACAAACTGCTCCTGTCGTCACAATGTGCTCTTTCTGTTGACCTGCAATTTCAGCAGAAAAACAAAGCATCAAAATGCGCTTCAACAAATGGATTTCATGGATGCTGGCTGCATTGCACTGCCGCTCAGCTAAACCAGCCACGGATATGGCGATGAAGAGTCATGGCTTCAAGCCACACCGAGAGTCACCTTCAGAGATTGACAAGCGCATATTCAGGTCACATACAATTTGTGAAAGAAAAGTTTCACTATGCAAGCATGGTGAACATATTTACGGCAGAAATACAACATGTTACAACATAAGACGAAGAAAAATCTACGTCAAATAAATTGTGCATGCAGAGACCTTCGAGGTCTCAGGCTGCTACTATAGTTCTTTCTCCTTGCAAGCTGTGAACAGCCAGGCGATTTTCACCCACTTGCTACTCACTTACAGAGCACTTGATTCACCGTTTGAGTCACAAGCTCGAGAGCTCGAATAGGAATCAGAGTATTTGTGCTATTTCAAAGGCACGAGCGTTTCAGCCTCACACGTATGGGGTCAAATTAATAAGTGTCAGACTAGACACTTTGAACAGCAATTATATTGTAGTTTACTTTTTCAATGATGTAGCTAACATAGTTGTGGGAGAATAATAGGTACATTTAAGGCTAGCAACAATGTATGGATTTTCAATGTGTGCACAAAAAGCAGTGTTTACCTAATCATAAGTAATAATAAAAGATAACCTATCAACCAGCCATTGGGCAGTTTTCTTCCCTCGAAGGTCTCAGGCAGGTGACAGTCTATATAGATCAGGTTGGCATGCATACAACCAGGCCACTTCGAAGACAACAGTCTCTCCAGCGAAAGAGACTTGCACATTTAGTGGTTCTCCAAGTCATGAAGAGGCTTGATTTGCCAGTGTGTGCAACCTGTTCATACCAAGACCTCAACAAAATTCGTGATCTGTGAGCAGGCCAAAAATGATATATTTAGAAAACCATCACTAAAAACACTCATTATGAAACTATTTCGCTGTAACACAAAGCTATCATACTGTCTAGGTGATCAAATCTGCTATATTCACTCAGACAAAAAAACTTGACTGCCATGTAGGCTTCAGCTAGCGCAAGATTTATGTCCTGGTGAAGTATAGTACTACCGAAGCGGTAATCTTCTATAAAACTGATTTTTCACATAACATGAATTCCTCGTGCGCTACCTGGCTTCTAGAATATAAATTCCCAATAATATTTTCTATCAAATTTAGGCATGGACCTGCTTATCTTATTCAGATAAGAGCTCGCTTATACGACATTGCAAAAATTTCTTATGTAATCGCCCTTTCTCCCCTCCCGCTTATTAATGTATGCATACAACGGTAACAGTAAAATTTTCATACTTTAACAAAACATAGCGAAACATTTTATCTGCTGGGCTGAAAGACTTGCACATGTGGTAGTACTACACGCATAGCAACAAATTTTGTTCCGCATGTTCAGCTCAGCGATGACATAGCAATTATTAGCCGTCCATGTCATCAGACGTCAAGTGTGTTCTGGGGCCAACAGACGAAGAACGTGTGTAAACTAAAATCTGTCGATGACGTAGAATTGAAGGGCCAGCCAAGCGAAGATGTCCACTGGTAAAGTTCAAGACCTGGCCATGCCTGGGTTGCTGTAGTCAAGGCTTTAGTGCCGTGCGAAACGGCAGGCAGATGGACTCGAAAACCTGTAGTTAGCAGATGCTGGTCTACAACTTGATCCACAACAAAACACCGGTGAAATCTTTGCTCTCTCTGAAAGCAGGAAAGAATTTTGATGTTTATGGACTTTCGGTGACTGGTAGAACCAAAGTTCTCCGTAAGGAAAGCCTAGGCATGTTCTGCAATGTAGTCTACGACAGAAAGCATCATCTCAGAACTTTCGTTCGCCACATTACGGCCCTCGGTCTATGGTTATCACAAAAAGGAGAACTGATGAGTGAATAATCAAACACGACAAGCTGCACCACCGCAACATTGCAAGGCAAACCAATCTCTAAAGCTCTCTTAACACTTACTATTACACGAGCAGACTCTCTTTACAAGTCTTGAAGACGTTAACGCAGCACTACTTTTCACAACAAACATCTGTTTCATTCCCGAACACTGGACTGCCCACAAGAAAATAGAAGTGCAAGGGCTTATCAGTGGCGAAGAAAGAACCGAACTTAGCATATTGTTCATGAGTTACCATACCAATTCGGGGTAACTGAAGTAACGTGCCAATATGCTGTCAACCTGAGATGTCGCACAACACCCAACTGAGGTACTCGAGAGCTAAGCGAACGAACTGTTACCGACACACAAGCGCACATTCGAGGCTTCTGGATTGCTAGTTGACGTCAATACACAGGCACCGATCTCCGGCCTATTAACACAGTGAGGGCCACGCTTCGCTATACTTCACCCTACACCGTGATACGGCCGCTGGTTTTCACACCTCTTACAGGCTCAGAAAAAGCAGTGTTAGTGACAACAATCCAGTTAAACGCAGAAGGAAGTCAAGCGGTAAGCGTTTTTGAGAATCGACAGCAACACACCTACATTGTTTACGGCTCCATATTGTTTGCGCTTTCTACGCAGCACGTAAGGGAGCTCTTAAAAGCTGGGCGTGTTTTTCTTGGTGGCACAAAAATTGCTCTTATGTGTGAGGGGGTGCCGCGGTGGTCTAATGTATAAACTACTCGGCTGCTGACTTGCAGGTCGCACGATCAAATCCCGGCTGCGGCGGCTGCATTTCCGACGAAAACGGAAATGTTGAAGGCCATGTGCTCTGATTTGCGTGGAGTGTAAAGAACCCCTGGTGGTCAAAATTTCCGGAGCCCTCTACTACGGCGGCTCTCATAATCATAAGGTGGTTCGGTGACGTCAAACCCCACATATCAATGTGTGCGTGGGGGGGCAGATATATCGATTACGCAAGTGGTGCTCGATGAGAAAGAGAAAGTAAAGAAAGGAAAGACAGGTAGGCTAACTAAGCTTGGCCCAGTTGGAGAAACATGTATTTCGCTAATGTCATAAGATGGCCTGATGATGAGAGTAATGTTTCACAACCATCACCACTAGCGGTGCCTGTCTGCGAAGCCATGATCTTCTCACATTTCTCGTCTGCTTCGATGAGAGCATGCGGTAGGAGTTTAGCCGTGGCGACTAAATTATTCACACGTCAAATGATCACTGCCTCGCACAAAATACATATCAGTGGCTGGCTCAACCTTTGAATGATATTGTTACGCCTTACTAAACAGCTGTTATTTGCCAAAAAAGCAACTTGAACAAAGGTATCCTCGAAGATTGTGGCGCATTGCGCATTGCTGGTGTCATTTAAATTAACGGGTGTCATGTGAACCAACGGGTGTCATGTGAACCCAGCTGCTTGCCATATTATCGTGGCGAACATCTGTTTCCGAACAGCGAAGGCGTAAAAGCTTGATTTGTTTGCAGATTCATCCGTGGTCACGCAGATCTCTAATACACTTGGTTTGCAAAGTATGCGCCTTTCCAGATTCTCCCGACGTGCATCGACAGCTGTATTTCAAAGATCGTGCCCACTTGACAGTTACCGTCAATCGCAATATACGACAGTACAACAACAAAATTGGATTTATGAACGGCTAATTGAAAAGCTCTGCTCACCCACTTTCACCTTATATTTCCACTTGCGTCCAGGGTATTTGATCCTATTGACCTATTTGGTGGTATTTTTCTACCAATGTGCAAAGCGCCACAATTGAGGCTAATCATTTGATGATGTGGGACGCAACCAAATAACATAAAATGTCCCATTACTGCAAACGCGAAGCAACGAACGCGATTGAAACAAATGGGAAGGTCGTGCGCAGAATTGCAAGCAGATCAAAATGCGCTCCTTGTTTGTCACGCACAAATGACGCACAAAACGCATTCACAGGTATTGATGAACGCGAATAAGCGTCTCAGTTGTCACTTTTCTGTGCCTGAAAAGCGCACCGTTTTTGCAAACGGAGGCTGTACGACGATGTCAGTGACCTTTGTGCGCCCCGTAACTACAACAGAATCATTTCGGTGCAAGCCCAACGCCAGCCAAGACGTATGATCCTCCCCACAAGGGAAGGGCGTGTGAAATATCGTCCACTTCCCTCCTTTTTGCGGGCCAAAGTACGCGCGAAAGATGAGAGCCGCCACACGCCATCTTGCTGATAATGCTGAAAACACGATAGTACCCCCCCCCCCCCCCCGAGATGCCTGCCGGGAGCGTAAATGGTAGATATAAATAGCTTGCCGTTTGAACGCTGAAGTAGGTACCCCTCAGAGGGTCATTGGTTCACGCCTCAATTCACGACGTGGAGTTCTCTCGTTCCATGCCACGCGCCGGAGTCTTTTTTTGGATTTTTTTGTGTTTTCACATATATAGAAACGTATACATATGCGGTGATTGATGCCGGCACCAGCAGCGAAATTCAGCCGAGAGGGTCTTTATAGTTGCTATCACAATGATAAATAATGTGGACCATATACCTTGCCGCATTCGAATTCACTGACAATTCATGTAGCATATTGATTTTATTGCAACCACGGGCCTCTGAATGCATACTTTTACGCTATTAATGCCCAATGGGTTTCTTTAATTACTGAAACTTCAAGCTTATTGGACGCCTGTGGTTGTCAATAAATAAATTTCACCAGACTTACGTCAAGAAAAGGCGGTGGCGCTGTCTTGGTAGGCAAAAGAGGCTCTGCCTACCGCAGCTTCTGCTAGGTTTTCAATGGTGCATGTGGTGTTCTCAGTCATGCAACAAAAAAAAAAAACGGTATGCCGACGAACTGCGTCACGGTTGCATGTGAGTCGCGTCTCACAACTTAGTTTTGTTTGTTGGCGCACATCGCAGCCCTCAGTTCACATGGCTTTCACAACGCTTTTGGTGTCTCACAACGTCGTTTTGTTGGCGCACATCGCTGCCCTCAGCGTTTGTGGCGGCTGTTACGTGCCGACGTCACTGTAATTTTACCCATAATGTTGAGATCGGTCTACCTGTGTTAACAAACATGGAAGGGGTCTCTACCATACATTGTGTACAAAGGAAGCAACACATGAACTTGGAAGTGCCAAAAAAAAGAAATTGTCCCCGTATGTGCATGGTAATCTGCAAATGTCGTCGAAAGACGATAGTCTTGCGTGTGGAGAGAGTGAACAAAACATTTATTTCAAGTTCTGCGCAAGAAAGTTGTTGAGTGGTATTTTTTAGGCATTGCGTTAGAGTGCCTCGAGCGTGCAGTGGAAGCGAACGAGCGCATCAAGTCATGTCACACGTGAGGCATGAGTGCCATCTGGCAGTTTTCTTGGAAATAAAAGCGCGTGCCTCTGAGGCGGGTGTGCACGCCCGTCTCCGACGTGATAAGGTGTAGAATGCAAGGCAACGAGTAGAGGCCACCACCGTCTAGTCTTAGCAAAGCGTTGGAAACACTCCCCGTTTCATGCAAGCGTTGCATAGTGAGCGCAGCATGATAAGCGCTACAGTCCTTAAAGGTACTTATTTATGCCTTTTCCAGAAAGAGACACAGATGCAGAATATATACGTAATGTTATGGTGCCCCAGACATGCGCAATAATTGATTTTTGGTTGACAATTGCACAAGTATGAGCGCTAAATATTGAGCAACATTGGCCGGCGCTGCGAATGAGGTCAGCCGTTTCAAATACCCGATGACGTTAGGAGTGGACAAACAGACAAATACACAGACAGACAGACAGACCAAAATTTTTGCGATGAAGGTCCTCAAGAAAGACTATCGTCTTTATATAAAATTAAGCGTCAGTAATTAGGCAGCCTTACATGGTTGTGAATTACCTTAAACTCAGTTGTGACACCTCGGTTTCTCTCCGCAGCCGCAAGTTCTAAGTAGCCACAATCTTTGTGAGAATGGTATGGACCACTCTAGATATCTTCGAAGCGACGCTGTTTTTGCACAAATTTACGCCCCGTGAATTCACTTGGGAACCCTTTTCGGAGTCGTAAGCAAATATAGCAACTGCATTATCATCGCTGACATGGTCTTGGGGCGCTATTCATGGTCGGCAGAGTTTCGTTTGAGTTTTTCGAAACTCGAAATCTTCCCGACCTCTGCGACGCCTCCTTAAGAACGAGACAACAGTACGAAAAAGTTGAATTCAACCCTCAGCGCGCTGCGTTTCATCAGTTACGACAAAATCAGTCATCGCGTCAAGGGCGGTGGACTATGTTGGGCGATGTTTTCAAACCGGAGGCATCTTCTTTCGGCTGTTTGTCGTTTACTGTGTGTAGAAGTGCACCTATGCAATAAATGGGTCAGAAACAATTTGTGTTGATATTTCTTAGAGACACCGGGTGTTTAAATTCAATTTGAAGCTTCGAAGGCTAAACTAAGTCTGTGTGGAACAATCAGATGGGTGGCCTTTAAGATCGGCACCGGCCGAGCGTCTCGCAACATCGCGACGAGAGCTAAACCCGAGGCCACGTGTTAATCATCATCGTCAGCTTGGATGTTCTAGCGCGCTCCTTCGGCCTTTGGATGTCGTCTTTCTTGTCATCGCCCTCTAGCAGCCGAGCAAGTGCGGCCAGTCACTAGCAATTAGGAGCAAAGATCCTAAATCAGTGGGTCTGTTCCTTCTAGATAGTGGTGCGTGCCCGCCTATTTCAATGACTCACTCTGCGGGTGTGGATGGACAGATGAATGGACACACAGAGGGACACACAGATGAACGGACAGACATACATACAGACGAACGGACGGACTGACGCACAGAGAGGCAGCAGACATACAAACAGACAGATGCACAGACGGATGGGCAGACAGATGGACGGACTGGTGGACACACGATTCACGGTTTACCAGTAACACCCTCTGAACCTTTGCCTCGCTCACCATCATTCACTCCTTGAATATGCTGTAATTTTTTTGGCTGGGTAGTATACTTTACTAGTGGCCAGGACATGCCATGACGAAGCTAATACGCTAACTCATGGTTAGTCAGGGGTAATTAAGCCGCATTTAAAGAATACCTTGCTGATGAAGCCATGCGCAACTAGAACTGGGCTAACTAATGCTTGTTAGTGTATGAGACAACTAAAGTATGCTAATTAGCGTGGCGTTAATCAAGAGAACACAAACTAAAAGCATGCTAGTTAGCCTTACTTGTTTTAATGACAATCAGTATTCCGCTAATCAGGATTACGTTCATAAGCTACATATTGATCATGGGGTTGCTAATTGCGCCCGAGATAATTGCCTTTCAGTTGAAGCCTCATCAATGAAGACAAGACAGCTCAGTACAGCCAATTAGTAAAATAAATGTCCGATATAGCTGATGTGGTCTTCACTTCGAAGCCGATGATGCACATGATTAGACAACCAACCTAAGAAGCTGCAAGAAGATAGGTTATCACAAGCTCCTCAATGGCTGCAGCCTTGCATAAGTAGTATAAGCTCACCAAATTATTTTCTACGCATATAAGCTGCCACGTAGGGTTTACTGCATCGAACACTTGATAGTCACAACGGCTATAAGGCAGTCACGAGCTGAACTCGGGCCTTCTCAGACTCATCGAGTTTGTATACCAGTTCACGCGTAAATCAGTTGGTTGACAGAAGGCCGCGCCGAAGATCAGGTACGCCCACCTTCTTTGATCTTGCCGAGGAGCAGTACTCACGTCGAACGGCAAGATTAATCTATCAGCTTTATCGAGCAGACTATGCACACACGCACGGAGAATTAAAAGTGATATCACCACGCGGCTACGATGTTTTGCATTCCATTTCACCGCGCTCATAAAGTATCCAATCACAGCCGCGTTGCCGCCATGATGCGAGTGCCCCTGATGACCATCTGTTCTTACACTTACCTGCAATATTTCATAGGAGCGATACGAGTAGCACGAGAGGGGTGCGCGCGCACCCTTTCTGTCTTCAAGAGTGGAAATGTCTATTCTGCATGTGGATAGGTGAAACGAAAGAACCTGTCCGAAAGAGGACAACCGCCTACGAACACACCTGTGGGAGGTGCGTGTTGAGTTGGCGAAAAGATAGCGCGGCAATGACGCTGACAGCACTTCACTGTTAAAATGTCGGCTGAGTGTCGACGCTGACGTGTTCACACACAATGTTTTTTTTTATTTTATAGCCGCCACAAACGTCCTATACAAGGTCAATCTAAATTGGTCGCGAAAGTCGGAACGAAAAGAAGTTGGATACCTATTGAAACCGATATCAGCAACCGCGTGGCAATTGAAGCGCGAGTAGGTGAGAAGGGGACAAACAACAAAAACAAAACTTCAATTTGATTCTCTTATCCGGATATTCGTACCTTTAAAATTGACAAGGTTAACTCTAAACTTATTTTACGATGTATCTCAGACCTGGCTAAATAATTGATTGCTTCAATTTTATGTCGAATGCCATAAGTTGGAAGGGGGGGGGGGGGGGGGATCTGCTCTCAGAGCTTAAGTTCAGCACTTACTTTGGTTCGGCACCTTGCCCTGTCAACGAGGTATTGCTCACTGCTCACTTTGCCGTGGTGCGTACCTTGAGTAGTTCACTTATTTTTATGTGCTGTTTACTTATGTAACATTTGAGAGCTTAACTAGCTCACAGAATGTGTAGATAGGCGCAGCTGTAACAGCAAATTACTTTCACTGGGGTGCCGCCAGCGTACCATCGCCTTTGGTGACTGTGAAAGCGACACGCTAACCAACGAGAAGTTGTACTACGGCTGCCAAAGCCACCTTTTTAAAGCGACTGTCTTCCTGCAGTGGTTTGTGACGATTGGGCAACGCGAGTTTTCGAACTAGTATGCTATTGTGCTCGTGAACCTTTGCCTCACAATTGCCTCTGCGAAGTTTCTTGTGCAAATGGTGACCACGTCATTTGTCCAATAAAACGAATTCCCTTCCACAATCTTTGCATTTTGGTTTTTCTCTCTCTCTTGCGACTCGCGTTGCACAAGGCGCGATAAAATCCCATAATAAGAACGGCATGTAAAAGGTCAGCAATTAAGGAAAATTTCAATTTTGCGCCATGTAGGGCAAATACGCGGCGTCGCTACGGCTTCTGGTTGTGATGCCGTATTTATTTTTTATTATTTTTTGTTTTATGATAGTTGTTCCCTCCTCGCGTGAATTTCGACAGTGGCAACCAGTCGCAGTCTGCTGGATTCATGGGCTTCTACGCAAGTGTCGACATCTGTTTTCATATACTTTGTCCCACATGCGTTACTAACAGCGCGTGCGTTCTTGCAGCCATTTTTCTCAAAGGTGCGGCCGCGTGCTCCGCACTGTCTTCATATCATGGCCGCCGCAGAGTGAGCTCCGAGGAATATCGTGTGCCCGAGAACCTCGGGTCATCCTGCGTAAGAGCCCTGGTCAATCGCACTCCAATTTACTGCAACGTCCGATATTTCAACGGTGGCCTCTTAAGACGTTTTTTTTTTTGCTTCGTGAATCGACTTGTGAAACCGAATTTCTCTTACGCAAAACTTTGCTCGTTAGTGAGTTTTGTCAACACGGCTCCGACTTTGGAACATGGTCACTCGGTAATAACTGTTCGGGTTGAATGTCCAAAGAAACCCTTGAATATCATAGACGCTGCTGTGAAGGACTGTGGAAATATATGCCACCTGGAGTTTTTCAGCGTACACCTAAATTTGAGCACACGGGTCTGAAGCATTTTTGTCTCCATCGAAAACGCTGCCGCCATGGCCGGCATTCAATTCTGCTGCCTTCGGGTCACCAGCTGAGAGGCTTAGCCACTATAACGAGGTCACTTGTTATGCCACGTTATGACTTTTATTTTTGCCAGGATACGAACACAGGACCGAACCAATCTCATAGTCTGACAGTTTGGTCATGCAACATTTTCTTTTATTATGTACAATGTACAGTTTTATTACTTACGATACGGTTTTAAACACAGGGTAGAACACCCTATGTTTCTGAGTGTTAGCAGATTCCTTCAATGCTTTTCTGGTCACGAAACTCCGCCGTCACTCTATAAGAGAGCTTCATACGCTGCCCAAAACTTCCGCGATGCGGCGCCACTGCGCCACAGAGGGCATCGTTCGGGCTGCTCGCGTACTGAAACAGACTGAAACGCGTGCGCACAGCGAGACAAACTGGTGGAAGAAGCGTGCGTGCGTGTCCGAGTTAGCCAAATGTTGTGAGACGACGATGCCTAACACGTGTTGCGTGCCGGGGTGCCGTTCCGGCTACAGAGGAACGACCGAGAAGGTGTCGTTGTTTTCTTTTCCACCTGACAAGGACCAGTGCGAGAAATGGAAACGGGCCATACCGCGGCAGGAAAGTGGCGACTTCAACTTTGAGTCCAAATATACACATGTGTGTGCGAAGCATTTCGACGCCTCGGACATTGTCACTACTTATGATTTCAATATCAACGGCGATGCCATGTCCCTGGAGCGCGACAAGCCAACGCTGAAGGCTGACACTGTCCCAAGTATTTTTGGTGGCCTTCCTTCGTATCTCACGAAGCGTAAACCTCGACCCCGCTCATTGACAAATCGATCACCGCGCAAACGAGCACGTGAGTCGTCGTGCGAGACGGAGGAGCAACGAGCATCGCCGACGACCTGTTCAGACCGCACCGATGCTGCATCAGTGAATGAAGGTATGTAAGCGCTAGGCCAGATTACATCCGTGTCGTCGTGTATGAGGGTGTCATCTCAGCCTGTAAATTTGAAACTGCATGACTTGCTTTTCTTCACTTTTTTTCTGCTTCCTTTTTTTCATTGATCCACCACACATATTTAAATGTATTAGAAATAACCTGCAGAAAGTTGGGAAGTTTTTGGTAAGTGAAATAATTACTGTTCCTGTGATATAGTCACTCATATGATCTCATCTCGAGTGACATTCTGACACTCCTTCTTTCTACAGCTGCCTCAAGGTCGGGAAGTGTATCATGATCATTATGCAGTACTTATAGGGTATGAAGAGCAACAGTCAGGGCTGCGTGCTGTACCAAAGCTGACGAGGGCACATATATACCCAAACGCTTTTCAGAAAATGAGCGTCAAACTTGCTGTTCAAGTAAGGCGCCCAACACTCAAGTGCACTTAGAAAACAAAAAAAATTGCCTTTTTGATGTGACTCACAGTGAAATGCAATACAAAAAATTTCTTTTCAGCTCTTCAGTGAATCCACAGCTACAGCCATGATATTTTACAGTGAGCAGGAATCATGCAAAAAGCTTTACGGGTCTGCGGGAACATCTGAATTCACCAGACAAATGAACAGATTGTTTGACTGCTTGAACTCCCGCAGGCCTGAACACGTGCAGAACAGTGAAGCTGAGCATGTTGACGTAAGAATTATTACTTTGCTCTTGCACACATTTCTGATCTCAGGCTAAATTCTTTCTTACTTTATAGACACTGAAAGAGGGAATTTCATGGTTGGACAGGTGCTGCAAATACATCGAAAGTCTGCCAAAGCAAAGGCAGCTCTGCTTTTTGAGCAAGCCCACCTGTGAGGCGCTGAGAATAACTTTGCTCAGCACAATATCACTGGTTGAAAACCTCCTTGCCTCAGGGTTTCGTTACGTACTGGTGGGAAAGTTTGGACAGGACCCATTAGAGGTAAGCATGTGCACGTTCTCGCTTGATAGTTAAATAGTAATCCTTATTTTTTCTTTCAGAGATTTTTTGGCATTATCAGGCACGTGGCTGGTGACGGAGGACAACCAACAGTCCAGCAATTTTTGTTCATTTATAGAATGCTCTCTGTCAGAAATCTTGTCCAGCCGCCTCAGCAAGCATCAGTTGTAGGAGACGGCCCACAACTCCTCCTGAAGCTCCAAGACCTATTCCAGAAGGAAAAACCTGCTGCCTGTCACGTGAGCAAGAATATATTAACAGGAGTTGAAAGGGTAGAAATCTGAGCCAGATGGTAAGAATTCGTCAGGGAAAACAAAATGAAAAAAAAAGTGCAGGCAAGAAAGAACACAGTACAAACGCTTTGCGGAGCGATATCTCCTGAATAGGATGAAACTGATCAAAGCGTATTAGTTCTTTGACTAAGTTTTCAGGATAGTTTTTAGGCTGCATGCATTTAGGTGTGAATTTTCTCATTTCTAGCCACACTAAGCTGTATGAGCATTACATATGTGCCAGGGGACTGTGCAGTGCAGGCAGTATCAAAGATTTTGCAGCCATTAATTTGGAGAAGCCGAGCTGATTTCTGATTAAGCCTGGATTTCGTCATACAAAGGTGTAAAGCAATACTAGGCATTCAGTACATCTTTTTCGTTCGGTGCACTTTCTATGTTCAGCACACCAGCAATACAGTGTTTGCATTTCAGGCGGACTGTTTGGCTATTCTCTTTGATGAAGTACTTTTGGAGCCAGGAGAAACTGTGGAGCAGGCTTCACTTTTGCAACATCAGCAGTCTCCTAAGGAGAAGATCTTGCACTACCTCGCTGGATACGTTGCAAAGAAGTTTTCCTCGCTGAGATGCTCAAGCTGCGTAGAAAGTCTGAGGAGTTCAGAACGACCGGCAACTGGCCTGATTCTTGTTAAGTCTAAAGGTTTTCTCCTTGTGCCCTCCAGCCAGCTCGTCACACTCCTTCAAATTGTGGAGGATCACATGGAAGCGCACACAGTTGAAAAAACTGCTTGTTCTGGTGTGTACATGAATATTGTGGAGGATGTTTTGATGGACCCTCGGACTGCTTCAGCTGCTGTCGGTTGCAAGTCACATTTTGTGAGCACGACTGCAGAAGTTGTTCAGTTTTTTCTCAAGGTGCGTTTGCATTTTTTTACGAGAGAAAGAAACAAACAGATGCAAGCGAAAGGGTGCGCTTCATTTCCAGCAGGGGGTGGTAAAAAACCAAACACTCAAAGGTAACTCTGCACCCAATCCATATCTCACATATGTTGCTGTCCATTCTTCACGTTTTTTATTTAGCTTTTTATGAACTGGTGCACTGGTGTTCTGTGTATGTGGTTTGTTTTAAATAAAATTAATAAATGGTTGTGCTTGCATATTGCTTTCGCACAGGCACCTTGTATGTATTTTTCTTGTTGAAATATTTTTTTCCTTCTGACACTGACAACAATATTAGCATCGATGATTGGAATATCTTAACCCCTCGTATATAGTCGGCCATTAGAAGAATCAAAATAACTTCTTGTGTGTTTTTGTCGAAATCACGAGTGGCTTAAGTTACTGGTTTACTGTCTCTTCTATATGAGACTGCTTATAAAACAATGGCCTAATTACAATACACTGTCAACTGTGTTCGACCTTACTTTTCACGTTCGTCATGGTCATAAACTAAACGTCGCACCGGTTGACTGATGGGGTTTTACGTCCCAAAACCAGCTGTGATTATGACAGACGCCCCGTGGTGGAGGGCTCCGGAACGAATTTGACCACTTTAACGTGTACCAAACTCCAAGTACACGGGCCTCAACATTTCGCCTCAACCAAAATGCAGCCGCCGCGGCCGGGATTAGATCTCGCAACCTTCGGATCTGTAGCCGGGTGCCATAAGCGCTCGAACACCGTGGCGGGGCAACACGCCGCACCGAAGACTGCTATGAGGTTAGTATTGCTGGCATTTAAGGACTCTGATATTACATATATTGTACCTAAGGCTCGTAGAGGGATTTAATCGTTCGGTCCAGAAATTTGAAGCGCATAGAACAGGTGTTTTTTTTTCTTGTCATGAAAAGAAGGCATTCTACAGAAGCATTTCTTGCAGTAATGGTTTAATTGTTTGGGTTTTCGGTTGCGAATAAAATGACACCAGGAGTCTGATAATGTTCACAGTTTAATAGAAATTGAGCGGCCGTGCCGTGCGAACCATCTGGCCTTATGCGCAACTTTGCGCAGTCGAGAGATTTTGCTCACTTCCGGGCGAATGGACGTGTAACAACTTGTATGTTCGCCTCTGTTTACATGTGGCACAGCAAGTGCGTTATTGCGAATGTACAGTGTCTGATTTCAGGCAAATTTTGAAAAGCTGGACCAGTTGCAGTATTGCGACGAACGAGCGGCGCTCCCCCGACCCTGACGGCTGCATTTCGACAAGGCGAAACGCAAGAGCAGAAAAAAAGGCGTGCACTTTGATTTACATGCATATAAAAACAACCCCAGCTGTTAAACATTAATCAAGAATCCCCCACTACGACGTGTATCAAAAGCATATCATCGTTATGGTGCGGCAAACCCCGAATTTTTGTCATTTTCGACTGCGACTGCCGCGAGCTGCTTGTCCAGAGCTGTTAGTTTCTTTTCTCCCGGGTGCTCATTTCAAGGCAGACGGCGCGTTCACGCAGTCACCGACGCACGCTGAATGTTCCAAGTAAATGAGGGAAAGTGAAACGACTTTTGCAGAAGTTTAGAAAGCTTGGAAATCAAAGCAGACCAACACACTACCGCAGCGGTAGCGGACGGCAGCATGTCCTCACGAGCACAGCTGCGCCCCTAGCGGCCAGTGCTGGCTCCATATGAAGCTGAGGTGGCACTTTCGTGACCAGAAAAGCATTGAAGGACTCTGGTGTTAGTTTTTTTATGTAACAGTAAGCCTGCATTACTGTATGCATTTTCTTTTTGGAACAAGGACTAGCCATTGGCTACGGTTTCAAGCAGTCTGATAATCTTTTGAATTGTATGATTCAACAAAAAAAATTAAAAAAAATACTTGAAATTTCATTGAACGACTTAAAATGGACAATCCTTTACCTTAATGACTGAGGCGCTCGGTTCTTAGCCAATCTTTTTTATAAGCTATATATTGACATCATCATCATGGTCTGCTTCTTATTTTTGGCCGATCGTTCATGGTGGGTTCGAGCCAGAATGGAAGAAGAAGTAATCAAGCGATATTAATGCCAGTTCATTTCTTTATTTTCGGCTTTCAATTTTATAGATACAAAAATTAACATCTAAGAGTCTCTACGTTGCATTCATGGCCAATCCTCTAAAGTGGGTATCTCCCATGCATCTAGGGAAGCAAAGCAAAGCAAAGCAAAGATCCTGCCGCCCAGTTCTTGGCCAATTTCCCTTTGTGGGTGTGCGCCAGTATTTGAAGGATCATCGTCATCATCAACAACAACAGCAACAACGACCTAATGAATTTTGGGTGTAAATTGTTCTCGAGGACTGCTCAATGTAAAATGAAACCTGTAGTATTGTTAAACCGATAAGCCCTGCGTATACGCCTGGGACTTCATAGGTTCGGGGCGAATAGTGTAATGTATCAGGAAGTCCGCTTACCAAGACTCCTTCGTCGATTCTGCATCGTAACGGTTCGAAACTTCTCAAGGTTTTACCGTTTACCGTTTACGTTAACCTTCCTGTCCTTCCTCATTTATTCCTCCTCCTTCATTTACCGTTTTCCGGCTCGAAGATCAGAGTACGCATTTATCAGCGACCTTGTCTCCTCTTTCTTCTTGCTCATTGGCCATGATTTCATACACCTCAGATAATTTTTGTGAAAAAAACTAGGTAGCATATATTCAGACACTACAATGGTAATTCAAAATAATTCCTGAATTCTCAACACAGGCACAAAATGTGATAAAATGTTCTCCCCCCCAATCCAAGTAACAATCTCTCAGATTTTTAAACCCTATACTAAAAGATTACCTGGTACATACAGAAACAAATATTGTATAAGCCACAGATGCTTATGTGAACGATGAACAGGTAAGCGTAGAAATCGCCTCTGATTTCCTTGGCTGGTCATTCTCCGTGAGGCTCCCGTATTTCGCTCCTCTAACTGAAGACCGGCCATTATTTCAGCAGTACGATAATTTCCTTCAACTGAAACCAGAGCAAGCATCGTAACGGATTCACTTTCGGTGTGTGCAGCTCTGACACCCTCTGAAGAATCTCAAGTCCTTGCAGATCTCCACACATTATACACCGCCGCACTTAACATTCCTGAAATTAGCGTAGGTACTAGAAAACTGCTGGTTACAAATAATTGAAGTGTCAGATGCTTGGGCGTGAGCATCACTTGATTGGCCAATGATTTCGGTACTTCAAGAGTTGGGATACTTAGCAGGAGTTATAGACAATTCGCTATTTTTACAGATAATTTAAAAAATATCTCATAATAGACAGAATATTAGCATCTGAAATTTTCAGCGAAACTTCAGCAAACTCAATCAAAAAAAACTTTAGGTTATTATCTTCAAATTTTGGTACCGTGTTCCTACAATAAATTTTTATTTACACACAACAGGAATGAGACTTTTGAACCTTTGCCCGTTCTGCGAAAATTCGAAAACTATCGAGCATTATTTTGACTCATGTCGCAACTACGCAGTAATTAGAAAATACTTCTAGCTATTCCGGTTGCGAAGGGAGATTTAAGTTAAACCACAGAAAGTGTTTTGAATTTTGGGGCCTCCGTTTTCGGAAATTGCCCCCAAAATGCATTTGATCTGGTGCGTGATTTCATTCATGCAGCATAATTCCCCCTTAAAGAAATACCCCCCCCCCCCCCCTTAAAAAGAAGAAAACCAGCTGGGACGTAATTTTTTTAGTTGTGAATAGATATAGGACATACATCCCAAATGAGCGGGGTTGGAAAACTTAGCTGTATGGTCGGCTATCATTATCAAGTTACAGTAATTACATTATAGATTGTTTGCTTGTTTTGTTTCTCACTCTCTGGATTATTGTTTTTCTTAAGTGTCTTCCTTGTTCTACTTATTTTCATCAGCAATAGTGCAGTTCACATGGATAAGATAATATATGTTTTCTTTATTCCAATTAAAATCATCACACAACATTCATATTTTCACCTCGCGTAGCAAAAAACTATTTATTCAGGAATTAATAGAATCAACTGATTTGTGTATTTACTGTCAATAGCTTTCAGCAGGTAAGTGTTAGTTTTATATTAGCATTTGCCTTTCTACAGTTTACGTAACTTACAGAAAAGTGGCTGTCTCTGTCATGTACAGTATTTATTTTACTTTGTTCTGGTTCTATCATTTGCTATTGATATTTAAAATGTCTAATTTTTGATTATATTACCACCCTAATATGTAATAATTGTATTGTTATTGTTAAATATTTTATTATCCTTTGCTCACAAATTCGCACCTTTTGCTGTAATTATTTTGTAATTACCTCTGAACTTTTTTTGTAATTACTCCATTCATGTCGCCATAGGAGGTCCCCCCCATCAGTTTCTATGAAAGTTTGGGACCTCCTCCTGTACTATTCCAAATATGTAACCTCAAGTAAAATCTGTTATAAAAATTGACTTGACTAATAAAATATAGAAGAGCCTTTAGAAAAAAAGCACACCCGTCTTTCTATCAAAAATGATGTATTGAAGACACACGTATTTACTGTTTTACAGACCTGAGAAAAATCTTTGTGTGAAATTTCAGGGGTTATGATAAGGCGGGAAAGGTGTTCTACAAATGTTCAAAGAATTTGTGACAACTCAGAATGCAGCCTTAAAGCATCACACTGTAAAATTGTTGAAAAACTCTTCCGCATATATAAGGACTCTCAGAACTTTGGTTCCGAAGAACGGCTGCTGCAGAATTTCGTAGTGGAGAACAGGTTGAAAAATAATTGCGGGAAGGGAAGTGGCGCTCGCTCGATCATTGGCACATATTAGAGGTCTCCTTTGAAGTAAGAAGGGGCTCTTGCTCTGTATTTTGCGGTGCCCACTCGCGATTGAACTTGGAATGGAGGCACTAGCATGTGCTTTTTTCAGAGCATTGCCAGGGCTGCAGAAGAGGCCCTTCGAATGTGACTACGCGTACAACTAAGGAACGCTTGTCACTGATTCAGCTGCTCTACTGCGAGTGTTCTCTTCACACTATTTTAACTGTGCAATACTTTGCAGTAAAAATGCACACCTATTTTGATATTGTTGTGTCTAAACCAATTTTGCTTAAATATCTGCATCTGCCCTCTGAACAAAGTGGACACCTATTACAGTTTCTTATGAGAGTTTATGCTTGGAATTGCAGACCGAGACATGCAGGAAAGTTCATGCATGCACAGCTTACTCACCGCCACCTTTATTTGGGAGTAGAAAGATAGGCTTCTGCTTGAATTGTGTAGGAAAATAAAGGAGGAGGTGGGGTAATTTGCCATGTCCGTTACAGGTACGTGTACTTGCTGCCAAAGACCTCAAAGGAGGACGAATGACAGTGGTGGAAATGAATCTGCAATCCAGCCAAGTGCACAACGAGCTAAGTGAGGAATATTATTGAAACAAATCACAAGGTAACCATTTTAAAAACTGCTAATAAAGCATTGCCTTGGCTTCAGCTTCCAACATGTGGTCTTTTTCGTAATTTCTTTATTTTTCCTCCATCAAAAACCTCAAGTTATCCATTCTGTTGTTATTATTGGCGAATATGTTCGCAGGTGCTTATTGTGCTGCATTTTTTTATAGGATATTTATTAAAGTTCTCAGTAGCGTTATTGTTTATCTGCTCCCTCGTTTGCGTTTAGGATGCACTTTTTCTATAAATGAATTTGTCTCTAATTGCAGAGAATTTACCTTGATCAGTGAGGCATGTAGTAAATGCAACTTGTTTAGGCAAGGTTACCTACTCATTTTCGGTGATTTGTGGGGATTAACGTACCAAAACCACCATATGATTATGAGAGAAGCCTAACTTTACATTTTCTTGTCAGTAACTTTGAATAAACATTTCAATTTGTCCTGAATATTATTTCTTTGACAGCTTAGCTGCATGACAGCTGCACAAATATATAGAATCAGTTTGCCTAATGAAGATGAAGAAATTTTGTTGATTTGCAAAAGGTGTGTGTATAGGCCAACTTGAACACATAACCAACTGTTTCAAACATCCTCCTATGCACTAAATGTTCCCTGTGGAACTTGTCTTCTGGTTTGAACAAATGTTAAAAAAGGTCATGGTGATAAGGAGGCCTCAAAAAATCACACTGCTTAATAATGCCATGATTTCTGTGACGAACCACACATTCACAAGAAAAAAATTGGGAGCAGAGTTTTGCAAGAACTGTACATCTATGCTGGTTTAGAGAAGAATTAATAAAATCAAGTTCAACGGTTTCATGTCGCAAAACTAAAATATGGCTGTGAGATGCACTGTTTCAAGTGAAATCTTAATTATTTTGACCTCTTAATCTCTCTGAGTGCACGCAACTAGGGCACTAGTTCATAATACAACTATTATAATTCGACTTCTTTAAGTTCTGAATCAATCCTGTGGTCTCATGCAGAACTGCACGCAGAGACGGATCCAGAAGGGGGCGCTAGAGGCGATCTACTCTCCCCCAAAGCCTGCCAGTACCTCCTCCCCTCTATTCAGTGCATGCCGTCCACCTGTTATTACCAAATAGGACAATTGAGTGGGATTCCTTTAAACACATAGAAATAGTACTATTGCTATGATAGAGTTTTTCAGCTAGTAAAAAACAAAGAAGTAATGACCGCGCCCCTCTTTCCGGGGTTATTTTAGGCAACCCCCTTCCCCTAAAATGATTTGCTGGATCCACCCCTGACTGCACGGTACCGTTTTCCTTTACCTTAGAGTCAAAATAGATACACATTCTTTTTTTCAATGCACTACTTCCTATTTAAATAAAGACAACCGCATTTACACTGATCATTTTCAAACCTACATGTGTTAACAAAAAAAGCATGTATATTCGACCGATGGTATTGCGTCCTGTACAAACAGTATTGCTCATTGGCTGTACAGCAGAATGCTGAATGACGTCACTGTCTTAAACAATAGCTTCAAAAGAAACTTCGTTGTAAATGGGAGATGTGACATAATAATCTCTTTTGGCAATCTAGCATGAAACACTATGCTAGGTTGGAGTGAAATATTACAAAGACAGGCAATATAATACGACTTCCACGTTGTTCAAACGTCTATAAAGAAACGTACAGGCATAGAGAAGAGGATAAATAAGGTGCTACTATATGTACATGCAACAAACTGGAACCTCTATACTATTTGCTTAACTTTAATTAGTTCTATGACTATGAAGATCACCAGCAATGCTTGTATTGAATGAAGTTACCCTTTTTATGAGATGCAATAAAACAGCACATTATACAATTTTTCTGTTTACTAGGTTGACACATCTGTTATTAGATCATTTGTAATGTGTTTGACAATCTGTGCAAAAGCGTGGCAATTGAAACAGCACCTGTTCATTCAGAACAAAAATACTCTCTTCATTTCAGTGAAGTTCATTATGTTATGACACCATTCTGATACGCTAAAAGAAAATCCGAATAATTTGTGACAATCTCGACTTCAGAAGTATTAGAATTTTGAGACATTTAATGTTAGGTATTAGCAGTTTGCTATAAAAGAATATGTAAGAAGCTATATAAAGAGTAAAAATTGAGCTTAGTATACTACGGTTCGGAGGCCAGCAAAAGAGCTTAAGACCTAGAAATGCAGTTGACTTTTCTTGGTGTTAGCGAAAAGCGTTAGAACTGTACTGCCAAAGACTAGCAAAGGCTTTTTTATTCACAATAAAGAGAAGCCTTGCCTTGATTTTTCTGCTAAGAAAGCATTTTTTTATTCACCACCATAGCCTCTTCGGGGGGTGTTAGAGCATTTAAAGATCATAAGTACTTTTACCTCCTCAACTAACTCTAACCAGACAAACTTTCTAGTTGAAATGTATGGCTGCAAGAGGGAAATCAAATTCTTTCATTGTGCTTTTAATGGAGAAAAACGTAGGTTCCTTCTGCTCTGCTGTGCATAAGCCTGCAAGCACAAAGACGTATGCAAGTACAAATGATCTGTACATAGTGACAGACTCCTAATATCGCTGTGATCAAGTGCTCCCAGCTTTCAATTACTGCAAATATCTTGTTTAAAGTGCCACAGCTGTTGTTTCGTACCTATTGACCACATATTTTTGAGAAATACTATTAGGCTTTGCTATAATCAGTAGACAAGAAGTACCATTTGGTTGTTTCTCAAAACTAATGGACCAGCTGTTGTCGATTGTCTGAGCATATTTTCACAACCAAAAGTTTACACAGACAATTGTTGCAACAATAGAATTTATTATGCATTAAATATGCCAAGCAGTGGCCATTCAGTTGGAGTTCAAAATCGCAATAAGGTTGTGCATCATCAAAGTGTCACAGCCCTCCACTGTCCTGGTCCTTTTAATAATGTGTGAGATGGGATCTTTTAATAAATAATTTGCATTATGGAGTTGGAAAAAGGAACAAGGCTATAACTCATAAGTCTTCCGCAAAATAAATTCCTGCTAGATCATGATAAGAAGACACACCAACTGAAATACGTTGCACTTAACTGCACTAAGGAAGGTACCGTATTGTTATGTTATCGCGTGTCATAAACATATAAAACACGTTCACATACAATCAGCACCTATACATAGCCTTCATAGAGTACGAAAAGGTGTTTTACTCATTCAAGACATCAGCAGTAATGCAGGCACTACTGAATAAGGGCATCGAAGAACGCTACATAAACATACTGGAAGAAATCTACAGTGAACGCACAGCCACAATAAAGAAAGCGGAAGAATCCCGATAAAGAAGGGTGTAGGACAGGTAGATACAATCTCTCCAGTGCGATTCATCTCGTGTTTACAGGGGGTTTTCAAGACCCTAGCTTGGAAAGAGTTAGACATAAGAGTTAATGGAAAATCTCTTAGTAACCTGCGATTCGCTGATGACAATGCCTTAATCAGTAACTCAGGAGATTAATGACAACTCATGATTACAGAACTGCACACGGAAAGCAGAAAAGTAGGTCTGTAAATGAATTTGCAAAAAACTAAAGTAATGTGCTATAGTCTCGGCAGAAAAGAGCACATTGCGATAGGTGGAGAGACGCTGGAAGTTGTAAAGCAATATATCTACTTAAGACAGGTAGTAATCGCGAAGCCGAACCGTGAGTGTGAAGTAACTAGAAGAATATAGAAGGGGTTGATCACATTGAGCAAGCATTCTCTAATCATGAATGGTAATCTGCCCCTAAACCTCAAGAGGAAGTTATATAACAACTGCATCTTGCCAGCATTTACCTAAGGAGCAGAAACCTGAAGGCTCACAAAGAGGGTTGAGCTTAAATTCACGATGACCAAGCGAGCAAAGGAAAGAAAACAATAGGTGTATCTTTAAAAGACAAGAAGAGAGAAGAGTGGGTAAGTGAACAATCCAGGATTCAGGATATCATAGTTGTAACCAAGAAGAAGAAATGGACAAGGGCCAGGCACATTGCACGTTGGCAGAATAACCACTGGTCATTAAGGGTAACTAGCTGCATTCTCAGAGAAGGCGAATGCGCGAAGGGTAGATAGAACGTTAGGTGGGTCAATGAGATTAAAAAGTTTGCAGCTATAACATGGCCACAAAAAGCACAAGACCGGGTTGATTGGCAGATCATGGGAGATGTCTTTGCCCTGCATGGGGGTAGTCAGGCTGATGATGAGGACACCTTCAATTTACGACGAGGTTTAGATTTAGGTGTTAAGCAAAAAGTGAGCATGCCTTAGTTGAGCTGAAGGCAAAGCACTCGCTTTTTATGCAGGTCGCAATTTACGGGTGACCACTTGACACACCAGTAATACAATGTATGCATAAGCGGTCGTCCACTGAGGCTCATGTCGGTGGAATCCGAACAACAAAATTAGGCTGTGTTTTTCACTGAGAATGTGCACAAGAGTAAATATTTCTCCACGATTTGTTTCGTGTGCTTCTATGTGATCGTCTGAAAACAGCTTATTACATACGTGCAAGTACAGCATCATCACAAGTGGGCAGCTATTTGTCACGGTATTCATGTTTTGCAAAGAAAAATGGCTCAAAATTTTCTTTTAAGCCTTGCTTGGAATGGTTGTACAGAGTGTTTTTTGTGACACATGCTTTCTTGTTCGTGATACTTGGCTATGTTTATTATTGAGAAAGTGCACACGAGCACATGATTCTCCATGCCTTGTTTTGTGTGCTTCCATGTGATCCTTTGAAAACAGCTTGTTGGACGCGTGCATGGAAGCATTGTCTTCACTCCACAGCTGTTTGTCACTGTACTTTTGTCTTGCAAACATGAGTGGCTCGAATTTTCGTTTCAACTCCCAAAATCCTTGTAAATCATCACTCTGCTTTGCTGGCACAAGTTTTCTTTGTACTTTTTTACCACAGAGAAGGTGCGCAAGAGGGAATATTTATCAATGTTATGTTTCATGTGCATCTACCTGAGCCTTCATAAACAGCTTGCTACAGCTAATGCAAAACATGAAACTATTGTGCCAACCAGACAACTATGTGTTACAGTGCTTGCGCTCTTGAAGCAAGATGCATGAGTACCTTCGCTTTCTATTAATGTTTCCATGCATTGTTTCAAATGTGTCATCTGAGTATTTGTTTCCCGTTTTCTCTAAAGGCCTAGGAAAAGTCATTGGAACACGTCTCTCTCATTTCATTGAAGGACGTAATGTTCCAAAGCTATGCCTTAGGGTTTCAAAAAAGTAGGTGTACTGTAAGTGCACTAATGCAGAGAGAATTCATTCTCTAAAGAATCAAAGTTTTCAGTGTTTGCCTTGTTTATCACTTCATTGAAGTCTTACTCGTACACAACAAAAGCAAGACATGCTTCCTGCCGACCTTGAAGTGGTGTAAAATGATTGCAATGATTCTGATTCTAATGTGTAGCTTCAACATCAGTATGTTCACATTTTTTGGTACTCATAAGAAAGGCTGGATCCTATGTCAGCTAGGAGTCACACAGGAAAGCACACTGGGTCGTTTCTTGTTTAACTTATATTAACAAGAATGTCAATATTATTTACTTATTACGTTTTGTACACATACGTATGGTCATCGATAGGGGGAGCAAAAGGGGCAGTACAGCCCTCAAGCTACATCAAAACTTGCACTCACCCAAGCTACACTTTTCACTTAGGCTCAGTTCTGACATACGAGACAGAGAACGTATGAGTGCTTAAAAATATAGTAAAGGTCGGCCGAACACTCATCTGTGTAAACCTTATAGGCTCGTAAAGCACTGCTATAGAACACCACACAAGACTGAAGGAGCGCAGAGAGAATATCTCTATTACCTATTGTATTGAGCGAAAAATGGTCTTTGTGCAGCAGATTAACGCTTTGTGCTTTTCTCGTTCATCTACAATACGACAGATGGATTTTGTATTTGATGAGTTTTTTTTTCTGTTTGCCGCTTTTAAGCTGGGTGTACTGGTCACGTTTTTTTAGTGATCATGTGTGCTTATATCAGCTAGTTAATGTATGTCGTCACGCATGATGTTGAACAGAAATAAGCTGGGAAGCATAATGACGTTCAAACAAAAGCTTTTTCCCCCATGCATTTAAATGCGAAGCGTTTTGTGGTCGAGCTCTATCTGGTGTGCGGCTGGAGCACGGTTATAGATCATGCACGCAGCTCCCACTCTCACACCTCTCCTACACGCTTAAATTTTCTTTATTATTTATGCAAACATTACCCCGCGTTTCCGGAAGGCATTACAGCCTGGGGATTACAGCAATGTCATGACTCGACGAATGCTTCGTTTTAACAGGACACTTCCATTTAAGACAACTTATTAAACTCAATAGTGGTTCTAACAAAAAAGATTTTGCGAATAATAACGTCTTGGTACGCCAAAAAACATTTCGGTTCTAGATAAATAGTAGTGATGTTCCTTAAGCATTTTTTGTTATTTCCTGTTTTAATACAATTCATCTGAAAAAATAGTTTCTGCCGCCATCTTTGCCAACGTGAGGGAAGCACTTCCCACCCAAGCTAATTTTTCATTTCACTACAGCTCTTCACTCCGTTATACCACCCCAAGTCGAACCTGACCGCCCAATTTTGTATTTTCTCAATTTCTTCAATCAATGTTACCTGTGATGAAGCCCATATGGCATAAGCATAGTTCAGTATAGGTCCAACACATGCTAAATCAAGTTTATGATGTAGTAGACGAACGACATCACGGACACACAACCAAACACTACAAGCGCAAAGTTGTGTATAGGTTTTGTCGTTTTTGCACTGCATTATGAATTTGATCAAACACCAACTAGTCCAGGAACACACCCTTTTACATTGTAAAGAAGGCCTATTTATTATGTTCAATTTCAAAGTCTTTCTTAGCGTTGAATGAAGTTTAGCACCCTACAGCTTTACAAACTACATCGTCCACATGCGAATTTTGTGAGCAGTCGGATGAGAAGGCTGCACCTAAACTGTAAAAAAATTTGTCAAATAACGGTAAATATCCCAGCATCTCTCTTTCCAAGCTTATAGCCGTCAAAAAGACGACAGGCCATCATTTTCACGGCAAAATTTATTCATTTTGAAGTGTTTCCCGTCATTTCAAAATGCAAGCAAACCGTCAGATTGATAACATTTGTATGAAAATTACTAAAAGCCACCATTTATTAAACACGGTATTGTTTCATCAAATTCATGTTTTTTGTGAACATAGAAAACTTAACTGTACGATTGAAAATTTTTTACCGTCAAAATTACGGGAATGGTCAGTTTTAGATGGCAGTAATTAGTGTAATCGAACGTCTCTTTGTGAATTAAAACTAATATAAGACCATCAATGTAGCATTTTCGTTGGAAGGTGACAGCTTGCCTTCAATTCATTACTAGTTATGGCCCATGAGAACCATTGTAGTCTGCGTCAGTATGAACTGTGGTGTAGCCTATGTCTCTATGTCACTGTCATTCGACAAGGGTAGCAGTGCATAAATTATCCAAGGAAAGTTTTTGTGAATGCTTGCACAGTTATTTATCAAAGTATTTCAAAGAGACTGAGCACCCTTCGAGCTATTTCACCGGCTCTGCGGTTAGTCGGGTTGATCTGCCTCTTGTACCTGGGGACAGAAATAGAAAGACAACATTAATTCACGCTGCATAAACTGGGCATATCACATACTTTGGCTTCAGACGAGAAATGCTAGAATTGTGTAACTGCACTGCTTTGTGTGAGTAAAAGAGTGTATTATGAAATTGAAGGGGAAGAGATAAAACTCTTGTGCAGCAAATTTATTGATTTTCGTCATATGCTGAAAATATGGCAACGTATAAAACAGGAATTGTTAATATAGTCCCATATTGCGAAACATTTGTGCTTTTTTATAAAAAAACGCTAAACAGGCAGCATGTTGCAACTTTAAGTCAAGAAACAAATAAAGATAAAAATAAATAAGTAACGTTTAAAAGTCTTGAAAGAATAATGCCTTATCATTAAGAAAACAGTGTTTCAATATAATCGGTCAAATGAGCAATTTTTGTAACTTATTTAGTGCGACACAGTTTCACTTGTGTACCGAATGTTTGAAGTACATCTAAGCAACACAAGATTTGTTTGCAATATATAGTGGCTCAATACCTAGTTCTCAAATTCACATATACATGCACAAGTTTTTTTACCATGATCGAAGATGGTCGAAAACTGATTGGGTACGCTTTCACATGAAATGCCCTAATACATTACACATGGCCACCGAAATTTTCGGGACGCTCAGCTTAGAATGACTCAAGTGTTACCTTTATATAAACACTTAATGCCTGTCAGTATATATAGCTTTACAAACACATATTGCACGAGAATAAAACAATGTTGCCCAGCAACAAACTTTGAAGCTATCGTATGCCTCTTGAAAAAAAGAAACATGTTTATTAGGAAAGCCAGTAGGAATGCAGAACTGTAGTTCCAAGTTTGCTGACGTAAGCGCAATGTTATGAGCCAAGTCGCTGATGCGTTAATGGCACAATTTAAAGCTGAGTGTCTAGTGCTTGCGTCTAGTGCTCGCGTCTAGTGCTTGCAATATTTAGTGCAAGCACTAGACGCATCTCTTAGAGTACTCCTGACCCTACCGTGTTTGACATGCTTCACGAGTCGACCCTACCTCTAGTTTGTCAATTTTTGCGAAGTGATATCTGCTCGTTGAATAAGCGGTAACTTTTCATTTAAATGATTCGAAGTCAGCACACGCGCGTGATCGCTGTTTTTACAATATTTTTCAAAATACAATCTATCTTCTTCACCTTGGTCGTTTTCTCGCGAGGCATCTACTGTGTCTTGTGCATTCACAAGATTAGGGGCGCTACACAAGATTGGCCGAGTTTCGCGAAACTCAGGGTATTCCCGAGCTGTTGCTAAACCTCCTTCTGAACGAGTCAACAGGACCAAAAGACAAATTCACCCATCAGCGCGCTCCATCGGTTTACCCATCAGCACGCTGCGTTTCATTGGTTTCGATAAAACCAGTCATCGCGTCCTGACTGGTGGACTAAGTTGGGCAGTTTTTTTTAAACGAAAAGCATCTTCTTTTATTTGTTTGTCCTTCCACGGAGTCAAGAAGACAATCCATGCGATAAAAATGTAAGAAACATTTCTTGATGGCAATTTTAGAAGCACAGGAGTTTAAAATAATTTGAAAACTTTTATTATTTGCTCTAAGTCTGTTTTAGAATAATCAACACGGTGGCCTCTGAGATCTTTACCAGTCGAGCACCTTACAACATCGTGACCACAGCTAAATCCGAGCGCACGAGTCGGTCTGTTCATTCTATCGAAGCCTCGAGTCAGCCTGTGCGTTCTCGAGGCCACATGTTAGCCTGTAAATTCTAGCGCACTGCTCGGCCGGTGCGCATCGTTTTTGTTATCATCAATCACTAGCAGCTGAGCACGTGCGGCTGGCTAATTAGCTGTTTGGCCAAACGGTATACTTCGCTAGTTACGCCAGCAAAAGCTACGACCAAGCTAATTATGCCAAATCATTAAAGGCTGGTGTGATTACGCCATCTTTGAAAAAGACTGTGCTGATGAAGCCATGTGCAGCTACAGCCGGGATACCAAAAGTGTGTTAGTTGATTAGCTAGCTCAACTGTTCTAAATAACGCGACGTCAATCTCGAGCACGCTAAGTAAAAGCATATTAATTAGCCCTTACTAATATTATACAACTTGTATTCTGCTATTCAGGATCAACTTTATTAGATTTATACTGATCACAATGCTTTGCTAATTGTGCCCGAGATAATAGCGTTGTAATTGTAAACTTAGCAATGAAAAGAAGACCGCTCAGTGTAATGGTGATTAGGCCCCAGCCAATTCGTGCAATCAAAATGAAGACATAGCCGATGCGGTTTTATACGTCAAAGACGATCACGCACATGAATAGACGACCAACCTAAATGGCTGAGAGAAGCTAGGTTTTGACAAGCTCCTCCATATCTCCAAACGTGTGCATGTAGTGTAGGCTCACCAAAATAGTTTATATGCAAAGAAGCCTCACCGCGTAACCACTTTACAGTCACACCGGCATCATCACAGTTCGAGTTGAACACAGGCCTTCTTATAGTGAACAAAATTGCATCCTAGTTCACGCATGTATATGTTTGATTGACAGCCGCCAGCGGTGAAGATCGGGTACGCCCACCACGTTTGCCCGTGCCGAGGAGCAGTACTCCCGTCGAGAAGCACAATTTATCTATCAGATTTATAGCACAGACTATGCACACATGCACACAGAAGTAAAAGTGATATCACCCCACGAATACGATGTTTTGCGTTGAATATCACCGCGCTCACGACGATGCGAATCATACCCGCATTGACGCCAAGACGGGAGCGCTCCTGATGACCACCTGCCCTTATATTTATCTGCAATACTTGATAGGAGCTAACAAGCAGCAGAACAGTGTTTTTTCTACACCCTTGTTGCCTTCGAAAGTGGAACTTTCCATGCTTAAGAGAAAACGAAAGAACCTATCATAAAGAGGAGAAACGCCCAGGAACATGCCTGTGGGAGGTGCGTGTTAAGTTGGCAGAAAAATAACGCGTCAATCACGCTGACGTCGCTGCACTGTTGAAATGTTGACTGAGTGACGACACTGACGTGTTCGCACACGGTGTTTCTTTGATAACCGCCGTAAATTTCCCAGATGCGTTTCCAACGCCACGCCAGTTCTTGTAGCCGTTTTTATCTACGCTGATATCACGCGCTCCGCACCGTCTTCGTGCCTTGGCCACCGCAGGGTGAGCTCGGAGCAAACTCGTCTGTCTGGGAACGTCGGGTCCTCTAGCACGTTACCAAAGGTCACTTTCTATTCCGAGTAAAATTGCCCGATCGCAATCAGATACCAACGTCTATCTTTTCTGGTGGCTAGCAATCAAGAACCAAAACAAGAAATTGAGCAAAACATGCAGTTTTTGGCCCCAGTACTAGACAAAAAAAAACTATTTCTAGTTAGCATATGTTTTCACGAATTGTACAAATTAGCGGCTGTACCATCCATACTATTTAGTTCCTCAGCGCAGTCATGATCACCATAGGCTTATAGCGCAGCTATTACAAGTAACAGATGAAAAGAAAAAGTCACAGCATACCCACAGAGTGAATGATGATGAGTAGGGCGAAGCGTCCGCTAGCCTGTCCATGCTTCTGTCCGTTCATTTGTTCTTGCTTCCGTCCGTTCAGGCGACCGTGCGTGCGTCCGTCCAAGAGTCCGTTCATCCGTCCTTTGGTCCATTGGTGCATCGATTTGTCCGTTCGTCCACGCGTCCGCAAATTCATCTGTCCGTCTGCTGGTGCGTCTGTCCGTCCGTCCGTGCGTCCCTCCGTGTGTTCTTCCATGCGTCCTTCTAGTGAACACTCCGAGTACCACCATCTCGCATCCCCTGTGGCTCTTACATGCTCTAGAGCGTGTATGTGCCACCAGTGGTTCCTTGCTACTACTAAATACAACAGGAACTCACAACCAACACCTTAAGAAGCTTCACTCCTAAAACTAAAGGTGCTTTGGGAACATCTTCATCAGGTGCTATAAATGTATTCAGCAGTACATAAAGCGCTCGAGCTCAACCCCTAAATTTCGGTTCTTGCACCGTTAACAACTTTCAATTACAATTGAAAATGCACGATAAAAGCACTCACCGTCTGCAATAAACACGCGCCACTGCTCTTTGTGTGCTCTCGTATTTTTTTCTTACAGGAACAGGACATTTCTTTTTTCATGATTAGACAAAAGCTGACAAGTGAAAATCGCTGCATGTGGTTCAGCCTCAGCGCGAAAGCACCTTCCAAAGCGGCGCTATCTGGCCAACACCAATGGTGCATGGGCGTCGCTCTAATGAATAATGCAAGAAAAATAACTCGCACAGACGCGAGAATGGAGTCAACTCCACAACCCGCAAAAACAGACGCGTTTGCTTTTTTGCACTCCTAAATTAAGTACCGTGGTAAAACCATGGACCGCCGAAGGATGTAAGTAGGCGAAGGAATTACATAGGGACACTTACCTTGCACCTGGGTTGAGGCTGGAGCTCTATGCACAACTTGCGTTACACGGGCCCTGGTGTTTTTCAGTACACCACGCAAAAATTAAGACAAATAGGCGCAGCGAGCAGCCCCAAGACGATCGAAGAAACACGCATTAACAGCTTGGAGTTAGCCGGCTACTTCGCTCTTCACACACTCTCTGGCGCAGCAGCAGCGACTTCTTTCCACTAACTCAACCTCAAGAGGGCGCCAGAGTGAGCGACGCGTTCCATAGCGTATGGTAGCCAACGGAAACGCACTGGAAGTTGTTCTACATTTTTTTCTTTCGTCTCTGCGTCTCTTCGTTCGCTAAATGACAGTGGAGCCTCCGGGTTTTGCGTTTGACGACGTGGACTCATTAAAATAGATGACGAGATGGTAGTCTACGTGATGGCCTGCTTTTACAATGGAAATATTTGCATCTGGCAACTCTTTTTAGGAACGAAGCTCTTTAAGGCGTGGGTCGAGAGTCTCCTATATGAAGTAGCCACCTCTCAAACAGAGAGACACAGACAGATGGACGAACGAACAGAGAGACGGACAGACGTAGGGGTGAACTGACGTACGGATGAATAGATGGACGGTCTGCGGATGATTTACGGTTTACCGATAACAAGATACAACCATTCAAAGCTTCGCCATACTCAACACCATTCACTTCATAATTACGCTGTATTTTGACGTTTATTTTCATGGTTGAACGTTGATACACTCTGTCTCCAATGGTTTTCATTTCCTTGTAAAAGCAATGTGAACACAGTTTTTATTACTTATGTTTAATTTCCACATGGAGCACGAACCCTAAAGACGTTCCCAATTTGCTCGCAGTTAAAATCGCTGCCACTGTTTACTTGTCAAAACCCAATACAATCATGTGCAAACAATAAATTATTCGATGAAATACCTACTGAAATACTGACGTTAGTGAGATGCAGTATTCAAACTACGCACGCAATTTGCGCACCCTCTAAGAGACCATCAGCCCGGTGATAAGACAAGGGTGTGACGGGGCATGCTTACTCGACAAGGGATTTTGATGAAGTAGCGCACCACTAGAAGAATTCTCGGAGATATTCATTCTTCTACACTCTCTTACAAGGAGCGTTGCAAAATTTTCCTTAACTTTTCGGGAGCAAGTTTGCCACCTATATACCGTTTTTCTTGGGCCGCCTGAATTATGCTTCCCAATTCTGGTGAACATGCTGGGTAATGATCCTAAACTCAGTTGAACTCTGAAGAAACAGCCCGGTGCCACGACAACTCGAACCAAGGGAGCTCGCACCAACCGTAGTTCACTTGGTGAGCCACCACAATTTCCCTTGCCACCATATTGAGTGTCTCCAGCAGTCTCTGCATGGTGAGAGTACCGCAATGGCGTCTCCGATTGCTGCCACGCACGTCGATTGTTGATGAGCCACGGAGGCCTGACCATTTTCATGGTGACCCCTATGAACACGCCGAGGACTTGCCGCAGTGTTTTGAGCGCGTCAACAACTGCAACGAATGGTCAAATCACCGAAAAGTGCACCGTGTATACTTCGCTTTGCAGGACAGTGCACGAACGTGTTTTGAAAACCATGAAGGTGCCTTTGGGTTGAACAATAACTCTTGAAGGGAGCTACTGGCCACGTACCCGAGCACGAACCACAAGGAAAGAGTTGCCGTGCAAGCGAAAATTCAGCGAAACAATTGAAGCGTTGCTGTGTATGTTGCGAACATGTGCCGCCTATTTAGGAGAAAGGAAAAGAAATTTCGGCATTTGATGTATGCTGTGAAGCAAAATATTTTCGCAAATTTTCTCCGATGCCGCCTCCAGCCTCCACGGAACCTCGCCCAATTTCACTCCGAGGTGACAATAGTCGAAAAAAACTCGGCTACAGCGAGCGAGGCACTAAAGTCGGGATGTGAACGTCGCATCTATAGACACAGTGTCAGCAGGGACGGATTATCCAGAGTTGAAATGGTTCAAATGAATCGAGCCCTCCAATTTTAGGCCACCCCTACCCCAACCCGAATGGCTACAAAAAATTGCTGACTTCATCTTGTGGTTAAAAAAATTTCAATGCTACTGCTGAATTCTCCAGATGAAAACATATTAACTACTTCAATCATGAATACACATGCTTCTAAAAGGTTGTTCGTTGCTTAACTTGTATAATATTGAAGTAAGCTCACAGTTATGTACACTTGGGTAAAGACCTTATGCTCGCCCACGTGATTTGTCACTTCAAGATTATGTTAGACACCTTCAAGATTATGTTAGAAATAAAAGCACTAGAAGTGGTTTATGCATAGTATAAATTCTAATTTTGCTTGCACTAGTTCAAACATTATCAACCAGATTATATATAAGTATTGTCACAAACCGGACAACATTTTAACATGGTGTTGTCGCACAACTTCAACAGGAACACAGAGTAAAAGAAAACACGATACACGCTTTTCTTGTCCTCTGTGTCCCCGTCACTGTTGCGCTAATACACCACATGTGGAAATGATATCTAACCATTTAGCCCAGTTCTCAATCCTATTGAACAAACAAGAACACCTGTTAATGTTTTAATAAATAGGCATCAAGCAAGCATGACGAATAAGTGGAAGCAATGGCGCAGCAGTTAATAGTGAAAGCACATATCTTTAACGGTCCAAAACCCTACATACACTAAAGAGCTGTTCAAAAAAAATTGCCGCACCTTATTCCAAAGTTTATTAATTTCAGCCAAGAAGAATAAATGTTTCATAGAAGGCACTTGAACCAATTTGACATGGCACATACACAGCAAAAACCTATAAAAGTAAGCCATTCTTCAAGGAATTTCTAAGGCTATTATTCCCATTGTCTGGTGGTGCTTCCTCGAGGCAAAGGTAACTCAGCAAAATGTCTTCTCCTTTTCAACCCATCCATGCGAAACCCTTGCTCCCTCCTGCCCCTCATTTTTTTGTGTTTCATGAGCTTTTGATTGATTGGCCCTTTTACCCTGGCGCAACCAATAACAAAAATTGGCTTTTAACTCACAGAATTCCGCATGCCGACTTCTCGTTTTGAGCTCGCCGTTTTCGCACGTGGCCTTCCCTGCTTGGTTAAGGTTGGAGGAGAGGGTATGAAGATTGTACTAAATGCACTAATGGTGGCAAGGGATGCATTTTGGACTTGTTGGTACAACATATGGTAAATTTTTTGTGGTCATTTGCTGATTCTTAGCACCAGTTTATGTGGGTTCTCTTCAGGTCAATAAATCTGCCCTACGCAATTCAGATAAATCGGCAGTAGCAGCCTTGCATCAGTCTGCATGATGAAACGATGGCACTAGCAACAAACCGTGTTCACAAATAATTCATCTCTTTAAGCTTGTCTTCCTGTCAACTTCTGTGTTTTTTAGTTTCATAACATCACACTTCTGACTTAAAAAGAAATAATAAAATTGGTATTGCCTTGTAAAACCCGGGTGAATGGCAGCTCATTTTTAACTATTTTCGTAGCTTTTTAATGCACGCATTGCCTTGGTCTCTTTCGAGCAACCATTTGAGTTAGTGAACCAACGATTGCTCTTTATCCTTTTTTTCCTGCCATCTTTTGTTTATTTACTGCTATCTTGCATCTGCAGACTAGTAGGCACTATGCTAAATCTGAAAATATGAAAGAAACAAGAAAAACAATTTTTTACATTGTAGCACTGCGAATGGTATATTTAGTAATTGCATCTTTTTATTTTATTACCCGCATTCCAATTGCCGGATGCATGACTGTTGGCTAACGAAGGAAGGGTTTATTCCTGGGCGAAAGTGAAAAACATTACCCCCCACCCCCCCTCCCCCCCACCGACACTCATCTGCAATTTGTTTTCGGTGGTTCCTTATTTCAAATAGCATAACAATTCGAAAAATGGGCCCAATGTGACGTATCAACTTAATTTGTTACGCAACACTGAGCATCTGACTCGTCCGTCACTCAGTGTCAGAGCAGTCGATTTTACCTGATTGAAACGCTCCCGCTGTTGATCGGGCATAGCAGAAGAGTGACTCATGATCCTAAAACCAGCAACGTGTTTAAATTACACACACAATAAGTAAACATCATGAGTACACGTATCGCGACAAGAGAAATACGCAACACGTACGACGTAAGTAGAGTAAAAAATGAAAGTCTTTCTTTTATTATGAAGATCTTTAGCCTTTACAATGACCTCATCAGGCTGCTGTACAAACCAAGCAACTTGTGCAGCGAGAACGTTTTCGAATTGTGGTACATTAACACTGAGCGGTATTACCATCATTGCCACGAAATTATTGGTGCAACAGCGCGTTCACCCGGAGATCAGTTAGAGGTTTACAGCTTACCCGTCCTCGAAACGAGGTGCACTGTGAAGCTGTAAACATTTGTTTTTATCACTGTCGTCACTCGAGAGTACATTTATCGCGAAGAAGAATGCTTGCCGCAAATAAACACGTAGCTTGAACTTCGCGCTGGTCCAATGACAAAACCAGAAGCCACCGTGACACTTTTCCTCACAGGAAACAGACGAGGTGCCAGCGAGCCGTCGTAAGCATAAGTTGTTGCGAGCAAAATTCAATGCAGCTACCACCTCAAATGCATCAGCGATAACTGGCGATTCATGCTTAATAGGTTTTTGTTTTTAATGTTTTATTTTAAATGTTTGACGAAAACGATCTCTTCACACGCTTGAATTCAATAGTCATCATCATCAGTAAGCCCGCAAATTGAATGCGGAACTTTAAGGCACCCAATTATGGCATTATTATTATTATTATTATTATTATTATTATTATTATTATTATTATTATTATTATTATTATTATTATTATTATTATTGCAAGGATCTTCCAAAAACGAAGCAGAGCCTCAGTCACGCGCATTCTCAGCACTCCCTTAAAATACTCGTATGCGAGGCCTTGTCACAAGGAAAAATGTTATGACATAGAGAAAATGAACAAAACCATAACTATATTTATGCCTAAAACGCAACTGCAGTTAGGTTAAAGCACTGGGGCAAGAAGTAGGCTAAATCTCCCAAATCGCGAAAAAAATGAAAAAATAAACAACAATCTACAAAAGCTACCCACTCAAAATCTAAAGTTGAACTAACTGATCTTAAAGGGCTGATTAACAAAAAAAATTGCCGACATGGGGATTTATAACACCAAGGAGTTGGATGAAGAATTCAAAGAAAGGACAGAGCATGATAAGAGAAAACTAATTACGAATGCACACTCCAACATATAGAGTAACATAATCGGCAGTCTCAACATCTCTAGTAAGGTGCCAAAAGACCTTTACGACAGCTCACGAATAAGCCACCTAACAGAGAAAGAAGCCAAAGTTAAATAAAACACTTAAATTGCGTGAGTAAATGTAAACAAAGTTAGAAACATAAAATCACAAGCCTAACCAGACCCGGATTTAATCCCCTTGGATACCCTGCCCTGCAAGAATGAAATAGAGCCCTACAAAACATGACCAATTAAAATTATGCAGCAAAACTGTTGGCCCGATCAAGGATGGAGATTTCGTGTTTAACATGCTTGTGGCAATTTCTGCACAACGCTTTACGTACTGGTGAATCAATTGTACAAGCGAACTGTAAAATTGTGAGTACCGAATAAATACAGACAAAGAGAGATAAAAGATTTCAAGAATTATACACAGATCAACAGATATCACACTGTGGATCATAGTCATGTGTTGTCAAACTTAAAAATCTGCGAAACGGAACACATCCATTTACTTAGCTTACAGAAAATAATAAAAGGCATTCGACTCGGCAGAGATACCAGTAGTCTAGAGTAGCTAGTGTATAATGCATGCATGAATACCCTAGCCAACATCTACAGAGAGTCCAGAGCAGACAGACGGGCATAGAATAAACTTTATTAATGTCTTGAGGGGCGACTATAAAAGTTCCTTTATGCGGAAGGAGCTGTCGCAGAGCAGAAAAATTTTATTCGTGATGTGAATCTGGCAAGAACACGAAATCTGAGTAACATTTACAGCACGCTTAGCAGACGTATTTGAGCTACCATGTTGATAAGAAACTCGAATATTCATTTACAAAGAATATCTCGGTACTTACGCTTTGCAAATTACATTTTGCTTTTCAGCAGTGGTGCAGTTAAACTACAATGAACTGAGGATCTAAACCAAAAAAGTGTTCAAGTGGGGTTACAGAAAAATGAGTAAAAGACAAGGATCTAATGTTAGGAGGCTAAACAAGGGAGTGAGAGTTAGCAATGGCACACTAGAATTATTACAGTATATATGTAGATATTCTCAGAACACACTATTCAAGAAAAGGAAATTCACCAAACAATATGAATGGGCAAAACTTTATTGGCAGACAATCACTAATTATAAAAGGCAATTTACAACTGTCCCTAAAGCAAAAGTGGTCAACTATTGTATGCTGCGAGTGCTAACATATGATGCAGAAAGTTGAACGATAGTAAAAAAGTAGAAAAGAAAAATGTCCAGAACAGACCAAGAGCTACGCAAAAAAGAAACAGAAAATGGTTAGCATAACATAGAGATATTAAAAAGCAGAGCTCAACAGACAAAAAACAGGGCTAGAGGACATTCTAGCTAACATTAGAAAAAAAGGTGGACCTGGCCAGGTCAAGCAATGTAAGGTAGAGACAAGTGACCAGTTAGAGAGATTGTCTGGCTAAAAAAAGGTGGAAAAAATAGCTGAGAAACGAAGAAGGCTAGATGGGATTTGCACGCATAAGATTATATTAGCTTGCACAGGGTTGGAAAATTTGTAGGTAACTGGGTGAAGCCTTTGTATAGCATTGGACATAAAAAAATGCTGACATACTAAAAAAGCATGTGTTATTGAGCTGTTGCACATCGCACGTTGGTTTCAATACCAACAGGTAATTGAACTCACATCGCAGTGCTACTGCTTACGTATTGTAGTTGTACTACCAACTGCTTTTCGACACGTTTTTAGCAACGTTGAAACATATCTAAACATTTTACCTGAACTATATACAGCCATGTCCCCGACTCTGTATAATACATCTGCAGCCAGGCTTAATCCGTGGTTCCCTGCGGAAGTTGTGGGCTCCGACGTGGTGAGCCCAGGAGCAGCGTGACCCAATAGACATGCTTGGCTGCTTTGCGCAAGTGTGACCATGTTGAAAGGTGTGCCTGTTTAACCGTAGATGCATTGTTCTTCGGGGCACTTTCAGCACGTGAATTTTGAGAGATGATGCATTTGAGACTGATAACACATGCCTGACTAGGCACTTTTTATTGTGACTCATCAAGTATGATACGGTTGGCATTGCAAAACTTCTTTAGCACCAGTCCCACCAGATTCAAACTAAAGTACATAGCATAAAGGAGGTAAAAAATAAGCGTGCCTGCACCACAATTGGGATTTTAAAACTTTACATACTTGCAAACGCAACCAAATTAAGGCATGACTTCCCCGAAAGGCCATGTTCTACAAGAAGTGAGTGCTCTTTTTGAAGAAGTCACACCTTCATTTAGTCAAGTTACTAAAGTATGCGAATTCATAATTTATGGCAGAAGGTGTGCCTTCTTTACCTGCTCTGTGCAATTTGCTTCAGTTTGGACCTGGAATGGCTGGAGTTGAAGAAGTTTCGTGATACCAAGCGCTCATCAGCCCACATCACTGAGGCAAACTGGAACCCGAATATGAGGCATGCCCACTGTTTCATACTGAAGAGGCCTGATCGCACTACCTGGAAAGGTCTCACTGGGCTGGGAAACGTTCACATTGCAGAAAGTGTACGCTAAATACTTAACAAAGGCTAAAAACTTAGCCACGAACCTCGGTGGCTGACTCACTAATTGCTGGCATTGCACCGACGAGTAGCGGAAAAAGTCGATGCCGCAGTTAGGGAGGATTGTTGCATAAAAGACAATGTTTAAGCTCTAGCAAGGTCAGGGTAAACCCTCTTTGTCAGGAGGGTACGTTGGTGCGTGTGGTTATTCTTCCAAGTGCAACTATTTGTGCACATTTCAAGTGGATAAAAGTGGTTGTTTCATAGCATTGGTTGTGGATTTGTGTAATTTCAAGGCAAGACAAGCAGTTCATGAACTTCGTCAAGTTAAAAGCCATCCAAACAAGAGTTTTGAAAAGCAAGGCAGTGGCTCTGAGTAAAGACTTGCAATTGCACAACAAGCACAGTCTATCACATACTGCAGCTAGCAAAAAGAACAACTTTTATGTGTTTTTTACGGCCAAGACGCATAAGCCGGGTGTTTTATTCAGGACATTTGTGAGTGATTGAAGGATTTAGCAGAACGTGATTAGACAGTTTTTAATGAAGCGGCTAGACTCGGTTCTCATGAGATACCCATTTTAAACTGAGAATTTCTCATACACCATCGACATTATTCAAATAATCCTTCAATGTGTACTTGTTCTTCGTTGATGTCGAGGACCTATTTTATTCTGTCCTGCACAGTAAATTGTTTTTCTACATAAGAAGTTGCATAGGTGAGAGTGGTGTGGTTACTTTCATTAATGCCGGGGACACGACAGTATAGGCTGTTATGGCCCTTCTCAAGTTTTATGTTATAGTCAACGTTATTAGAAATTTTATATTCAAAGACGAGGCATTTTCCTGGGCTCGTATGTTGCTCCTCTGTTGTGCAATTTCCTATGTTTGACCGTAACTGTTTTTATTACGTTCCACCAACATTTTATTAGGGGGAGGCTCTGGAAGTTCTTACGTATGATGATTAATTTTCATTATTTTAAAGCAACTAACCACCGTCACATATTACCTCAATGTTAACATTGTTCTAGCAGGCTTTCGCAGACTGAAAAAGGGTTTGTGTTTACACGTCAGTTGAAGGCTTGTGGCTTTTTGCAGTTTTTGGTTTAGCGCATTACATTGCAGAGTCGTAACGGCTGTTGGATTTTTTGTCCAGGTGTGCTGAGAGATTGCTTCCATACGAGTTGACGCATCCCGAAACTGTGAAAAGGGCCATAGCTGAACAATGCCTAGAATATGCATGCGCAGGGTCATGCTAACACGTTATGCAGAAGACTTTTCGAAACCAATTGGACAGGTTGTCTGTGGTTGATTCCTTTTGCATGCTCTTTAACTCTCTAGCTGGGGTTCTTTAACCACCTGGGGTTCTTTAACGTATGCCCAAATCTGAGTACACGGGCCTACAACATTTCAGCCTCCATCAGAAATGCAGCCGCCAATGCCGGGATTTTATCCCGCAAGCTGTGGTTCAGCAGCCCAGTAGCTTAGTCACTAGACCACTGTGGCGGGGCGAAAATCTTGCGTTTCACCGGAAAGCCATGAAGAGGAGCACGAATAATGCGCTCTGTTTTCGTATACATAGTCGGAACCAGCGAAAACTGCAGCTCATGAGAAGGCTCGCAGCAGTCTGACGCGCCCCTGCCAACTAAAGCGAGACGCACCGGGTGCCTGCACGAGCCGTCGGCTGCCACCCGCCTAACATGACGACGAGGATGAAATGTAGCCTTGAAACTTTTCGTTTGGAGTAATAGCAGGGGTTCTTATTTCCGAGGTTGGAACAACGGCATAGGTCCTATTTTCGTCGCCATTTTGTAGAGTCCTCGTTAACGCCCACCGACACTGCACCCCTTCGAAAATTAGCATTATAATGGGTCGCGTTCCACCCGCCCCATACTCAGTCTCAATACATATGCAAGTGGGAGCACAACAGAACCTCAGCGAATCAGAATATCTGCTGGAACCACGGCGTAGATCCTATTTTCGTCGCCTTGTTGTAGAGTTATCGGCCACCACCCACCGACACTACAGTCCTTCAAAAACTAGCATTATAATGGTCCGCGTACCACCTGCCCCATACCCAGTCTCAATATATCCGCAAGTCGGAGCACAACATAACCCCGGCACATCAGAATATCTGCTCACACATGATTGAGTTCCAAATTTTGAAAGCTATAACGAAAAAATCTCAGGGAAGGATGACCGTTCTTGTTCTTGTTTACCTCCACTTGTGTCTCATACCCAATGTGGGCGATTGGCCAGTTATTTAGTGGTCTTATAAAGTATTATTCAACTGTAGAGTAAAACCGAAACATTACAAATTTTAGAGGGAAATTTGATGATCACTGAGTTGTACCTACTATAAAGTTTTTGTATTATAATTGGTAATAAGCTAGATCAAAACCTAACCTAAAAAGAAGTCATGCGTGTGTAGACACATGACACATTCAAATTCTCACGTAGCAAGCAGAGCAGACAACCCCAAGAACACTGCATCGTTCTCAAATACGAAGCAGGCTACTTTGCTTTCTAAGCAAGATGGCGGCTCTGCGAATCACTTAGATAGATCGGATCTCACTGGAATTGTCGTCTGCACACAAGCAGACGCTTCTTCAGACGCTCAACGTGAGTAACGTCCAATTTTTTCTATATTCCAACACAAAAAAGCCAGAAAATACAACTTTTATGTTTGTTCATTTTGTCTTTCTCTTCTCGGGGCGAGGTAGCGCCTCGTCGCGTAAAAGCCGTCCAGATTGTTCCAATTTTCGGACAGCTTGGGCTTGGTGCTGTCTTTAAAGCAGTCTGCGTGGACTGTCTACGTGCTGTTTAGAAATCGGAACAAACCCACAGAAGAAAAATAGATTAATTTCATTGCTACTTCCTCTGTTTTGGCTCGTACCCACTAGGAGGGTTTGGCAAAGCAGAAGAAGAAAAAGAAGAACGAGAAGGTGACCATGATGATGGTGTTTTTTATCTAACGGATATGCACTCCGCCAGAAAAGTAAATCGGCCGAGAACCGAGTGCCTGGATCATTAATGTAGAGAACGGTACATATCAAAACATCCAACAAAATTAGACTAAAAGCAATATCGTACATAATAAATGTATATACTGCATTACCAAACTGTGAGACTATGAGATTGGTTAAGTCCTGTGTTCGCATCCTGGCAAAAATGAAACGTGATAACGCGGCGTAACAAAAGATTTCGTTGTAGTGGCTAAGACACTCAGTTGTTGACCTGCAGGTCGTGAGATCAAATCCCCGCCATGGCGGTAGCGTTTTCGATGAAGGAGAAAGTGCTTGAGGCCTATGTGCTTTTATTTAGGTGCACGTTAAAGGACCCCAGGGGATCGAAATTCTCGGAGCCCTTTATTGCGACGTCTCTCATAATCATTGGCGGTTTTGGACGTTAAACCTCAACAGTCATTCACGAGTGACCTCGTTCAAAAATCAGAGCCGCGTTTACAACTCACTCAGGAGCACTGTTTTGCGTAAGGAAACTTTTGTCGCGAAAGTCAATTCTCGGAGCGAAAAAGAATAAGAGGCAATTGTTGAAAAATCGGCCGTTGCAATTAATTGCGCTGCAACTGACTAGGGGTGATATGCAGAACGGTCCGAGCTTTTCTAGTAGGCGATTTTCGTGCAAGCTCGCTTTATGATGGCCATGGCACGAAGACACTGCAGACAGAGTAACAACAGCATAGATAAAAGTGGCTACAAGTACGCCCGTGCTGTTAGAAGTGCATGTGGGACATTGTGTAGAACATTTGCGGTGGTTATCAAAAAATGCACCTCGTGCGATTACGTCAGCGCCACCATTCATTCAAAATTTTAACAGTGCAGCAACGTCAGCATGATTGTCATGTTATCTTTTTGCCAATTCAACACGCGCCTCCCACAGGCGTAATATGGGGCGTATGTCCTCTTTCGAACATGTACTTTTGTTTCACGTGAAGCATGGACATATCTACTCTTGAAGGTAGCAATGGTACACAGGCAGCACTTTCGTGCTGCTTGTATCGCTTCTATAAAGTACTGAAGATAACTATAGAACAATAGTCGTTAACGCCACGATGCTTTCGCATCATGGCGTTAACATGGTTGTGATCGAATACGTCATGACCGCGGTGAAATTGAATGCGGTACATCGTAGCCGCGTGGGGATATCTCTTTTATTTGTGAATGCGTGTGTGCATACTAAGCGCGATAAAGCTGGTGAGTTAATCATGCAGCTCGATTTTCGTAGTGCTCCCCAGCAAGAGCAGACGTGGTGGGCGTACCCGATCTCCAGCGCGGGCGTCTGTCAATCAAACTGGTTGACGCCTGAACTCGAACGCAAGTTAATTCATTATGAAAAGGCCCGAGTTTAACTCGTGACTGTAATGTGACCGGTGTGAAGCGTTTGATGCGGTGAACAATACGCGGCCGATTCTTTGCACGTAAAATATTTTGGTGAGCTTACACTATTGTGCAAGACTGGAGGCGCAGAGGATCTTGTGACAGCCTAGCTTTTTGCAGCTTTTTACTTTAGTCGTCTATTCATCCGCGTGGTCAACTTCGAAGTAGAGACCGCATCAGCTATGTCCTCCTTTATTGTACTAATTCGCTGAACCTTTGTTACAATTACACTGAGCTGTCTTGTCTTCATTGATAAGACCTCAAAAAGGGCAATTATATCGGGCTTCGTTAGCAGAGGTTTAATCAGTATCAATCTACCAAACGTAATTAGCAAGGTGCTCACTTTGGTCATGCTAGTTAGGGCTCATTTGCACGACTTTACTGAACATGCTCATAATTAACGTCACATAATTAGCAATGTGGTGGTGGTGGTGGTGTTGCAGCAGGCGGGGTTAGCCTGGCCTATATGGCCGGCAATTGTTCCGCCTGAGCAACTCCTGAACTTGGAAATTATCACTACGTGTCAGACTGCCCAGTGTCTCGCAGGAAGACCAACAAAATTTGTTGCACGTTCCTCCTATTTGCCGCGTGTCCTTCAGGAAAAATGACGTCATCAACTGTCCGGTACCTATGACACCAGTAGGTGCGGATCACCTACTTGTGTCACTTTCGCGAGGTGCGGATCATCGCTGCTCTTTGCACATCAAACTGTGGGCAAAGGCAAATTAAATGTCAATATCCCCGATGTCACCACAGAAGGCGCAGAACGGGGAAGCGTATCTCCCAGTTTTGAATGACCAGGCCGGGGTGTTTGCGGAGCCGGTTCTTATGCGGTACAATAGCGTCGCTTGTTCACGAGAAAGTCCATGAATTACACATGCTTGGTGTGGAAACTTGTAGATCACCTTGAAATGATTGCGTATCACATCTTTGATGTTCTGGTAAGTCTTGGGAGTTCTTACTTTTGGAACAGTTGTACTTGCTTCGCATGCAAGGGCATCAGCCTTTTCATTGCCTTCAACGCCAACGTGGGATAGGATCTACTGGAACTTTACTATAAAACTCTTGCCAATAAGTGTTTATTTAGTGCCAGAGATTGTCTGAGGAACGTTTCTTGAGGTAGGCAACGATGCAGTCTTTGTAGCGCCGATTTGCAGTCCGTCAGCACTACAACATCTCGTGCAGAAAAGGATCGCAATTTTCGCAAAGCTGCCGTGATTGCAGCGCTTTCTACCGTTGTGGACGAAACCACGCGATCCAGGCAGCCCGACCATGACACACCAAGGCATGGTATGCGGAAAGCCGCAGCGCAGCTATCTGTTTGTGTGCACACTGATCCGTCAGTGTACACTTGTAGGTGGCTGCGGTACATGGTGCTTAAGTGGTCCAGCGCAAGAAATTTTACTTCCGCGGCTGGAATGGTGCGCTTCGCTGGTAGATTTGTACGCTGAAGTTAAACGCAACATCCACAAAAGACCTTGGCGGGTCCATAGGGCGCCGTTTAGTCAGTTTCAAGCCTAAATATCAAAATGTGTTTAGTGTCGCGTTGAAATGTGAGCCAGTTCTTGCTCTTAGCTGCCGGAGAAGCACCGTGCCTGCGAAGGACGCGTCCAGGCTTGACAGCTGCGTCCATAAGGCCTGAGACACCAAAAGGCAAAGTGGAAGAGACTCGGCTACATTGGCGACCTTCGTGTTTGAAGCCGCTTGAGGGACTTCCATCGCCAAGCAAAGACCCTTTCTACGCACTGCCTCTAGGCGTTGGAACTGGCTCGGTGATGGTGATATCAGGGGCAGCTGAAAAAGTACGCGGCTTGCTATAAGCACATCATTCAATTTATGCATGGACATAGGATTATTGCCCCAACGGACACCCGCCATGTGACGAAGAGCGTTGATCCTTTGCACTGATGCAGTGACTATACAATCAACCGCACGTCGCTTTAATAGCTTGTTGTCGATGGTAATGCCCAGGAAACGAACACTTGTTGCACAACCGATTGAGTGGCCTTGAATATTCAGCAACAGACGTGTTGACTTCCGTCGTGCTCCCGGGAAAAGCATGAAGACCGATTTTTCCGCTGATAAAGACAGGCCATAGGCCAAGTGTTAACAAATGACGCTCAATGATTCAAATAGCGCTCTGTGCTATCCGGCCCAAAGGTTTGTGCCTGTACCCTGAGATCCAAATGCAGATGTCATCGGCATAGATGGATATTTTGCCTACTTTCAGAGCTAAGTGCAGAGTGTCAGGAAGACTGGCCAAGGCATCGTTAAAAAGCAAGGGAGATAGAACACTTCCTTGTAGGACGCTGAGGGAAACACGTCTCTGTTCGCTCGTTACATTTCCAAGCTTAACACGGACACAGCGGTCTCTGAGAAATTCATGAACGAACAGAAGAGCATTTCCCGATACACCCATGGCTTGGAGCCCGTTCACGATGCCTGCCTGAAGCACACAATCATATGCCTTGGCAAGGTCCATGAAGACGGCGAGTGTCGAGAGTCCGCTGACGTGGTGGTGTTCGACGTGGCTTAATAGCTCCAAAACACTGTCCTGGGCACTCAGTCGTGGGCGACATCCGGCCATACACGATGGCCATCGTCTTCTTTGTTCAAGGTACCAAGTTAATCTTGTACATATGAATCTTTCCATCAACTTAGATACGCATGATGTAAAAGATACCAGTCGATATCATGCGAGGCTCGCAGGATCCTTTCCGGACTTTAGGACTGGCACCACACATGCTGTCTTCCAAACAAATGGGATCTCTCCAGTGCTCCAGCCATGGTTAAATATGTCCAAAAGGGCCCTTTTTCGCTCATAAGGCAGATTTTTCAGCATTTGATTGCTGATCAAATCGGGTTCCACGGCACAGCGTCTTCTTAATTTGCTAAGTGTCATAACCAGCTTTCGAAAGGTGAATGGCGTATCTATCTTGTAAAAAAGAAAAAACTGGGGTGACAGAGGAATTGCCGCTCCTGCTGATCTGCCAGATGTGTACACGTCTGCGAAATTCTCTGTGAGGGTTTGCAAATCTATCCTTTGTTTCAAATCGAGTGCTTCAATTGGCCTGTGTGAGCGGATCTTCCCAGAAAGACTATTTATGACTGCCCATATCATTGTCAAGGACGTAAACATTGACACACTCTAACAGAAAGCGGCCCAATGATTTCGTCTTAATTTTTTTTGTATGGTGATGAATCGCAGCGTTTATCCTGTTATATTCGGTTTTCGCAGACGGATTTCCTTTTGTTCTCAATAGTTTCCGCTCTGCTCGTCTACGTGCTGTGCAGAGGTTCTTCAATTTCAAATCAGGAGCAGGAAAAATAGTCGGGCAGTTTCAGCAATGAAGTTGCCACTCACTTGCTTTGCAACATATCTGCGAACAGCTCACACACTCTCACGCTTCTCTGTAGGTGTTCCAGCGTGTTACATTGCACAAGTGTTGACCAGCGGTTCGAAATCCCATGATATATTGGTGAAGAGGGGGAAATGGTCGCTGCCCATCCTGTCTGTAGCCGTGGTCGATGATACAAGAAGGTCCGTGGAGCGAAGTACAAGGTCTATTGGACTCCATGAATCTGGTGGCCTGAAAAATGTAGGTTTGCCATCGTTCGCCACACATAAGTCGGCAGCATCCGCAGCTGCTAAATGTTCCTTTCCTCGAAATTCTACACTCCTATCTCCCTATAGTGGATGTTGAGCGTTAAAATAACTGCAGATTATTCGAGGAGCGGAAAATCGAGTGCAAAGGTCCTTGAGGAAAGTCTCCATGGAGACCTTTTTCGTGGGCTTATGTACACCAACACCGCACCCAGTGTTTGGTTTCCCAGGCACACTTGCACAGCAGCGACTTCCAGTGAGTTGGAACACAGGTCTTGCACAGGTAAGGCGACGTGAGGTATTTCCCGCCTTATGTATATCATTGCGCTTCCATTTGCAAACGAGGTTATGCTCGGGTTGCCGTGTCGGGTGTACCCTGAGAGCATCCTTGCATTCAGTAGACCGGCTTCGGTAAGGGCTAGAATTGGTATTGGAATGTTGCCCAGGAAAAGGTTGAGTTCGCGCAGACATTTTAGAAGACCAGCGCAGTTCCATTGCATTATTAAGGGCACTTTTGAAGGAAGAAATAGACCAGGTGGGCGAGACATTGCCATTATTCTACTATGTGTATGTGAAAGCAGAGCAAAGTAACACTAACTCTAGAGCCAGGACTGCTTCCAACATGTCCTTCGTTGAACTCGCAGGCATCTTAGCGACGTATGAACGTAGTGCGGTGAACAGAGCGCGAATAACGTGCTGGAGGTTTTCTTGCTGTTGGCTTCCAGATGGTACTTGAGGTGGGCTCAGTGCATCAGCGTAGGTTCGCTTGGCGGACTCTTTCGTGATACATTTCTCACCAGCGTTGAGCACTTGCGTTGACTCAGTACCAGCTCTTGTCGGATTTAGGCGCGGAAAATTTCCTGCGTACTCGTTATCCGAACCGCCATGCTGTGGCGCGCCGGACGTCTTCTTTGTGAGCGATGGTTCGTTCACAGTCTTCGGGTCTAGGAAAAACGTCTTATTTCTTCGCTGCGCAGCTGTTCGTGCTGGACATCGGTCGTAGCTAGTTGGGTGGTCGCTGCCACAGTTTTCACACACAAGTTTTTCTTTACTTGTACACGTCTTAAAGTCATGAGGCCCCCCACAGCGCTTACACCTTTGTTCCCCACGACAGTGATTAGCAACATGTCCAAAACGCTGACATTTAAAACAGCGTGGCGGCATCTCCACGTAGTTTACAAACTCGTGTCTGGTGAAGCCAAGGTTGATCTTCTCTGGACTTTCTGAATTGAGAGCGAATGTGAGAACCACAGAGTCAGTGCGCCTTGATTCCCACTCGGAGGATGAGGTTTGGACCCGTCGTATGACTCTTCTTCTTGCGTGGTGTACTCCCTGAGGTCTCAGGTTGGTTAGGAGCTCTTCGTCCGAGTACCATCTTGGGACTCCTTTTATAATGCATGTATTTTTCATGCAGCTGTGAGGTACACGGGCAGATATGGCAAGGCAGCAGATAGTGTTGGTCTGTAGAAGCATATTAGCTTGGTTTTCTGTCTCTATATCCAAGAGGAGGGCTGCCTGTGTTGTGAAATGGCCCTTAACAGGGGCTACATCGAGAATTGTTTTAATTTCCGAGTATAGGTCAATAGTATTCACTTGCCTCAAGTTAGCTCCTTTGGATGTTGGAGCAATCAACACAGGAATTCCCACCGTCCAGTCTTTGCGATGTCACACAAGACTGAAACCACCCTCGTCCATGTCTATATCTGTGAGGTTCGCCCCGTTGTGGTCCCCGACGACAGTTGATTCGTCCTCTGATTCGACGCTGTGTTGTCGCTTGCAGTCAGGTATGCTTGCGCAAACCAGTTGGTGCTTCTGGCCTGGTGTCACACCTTGGGAAGTCATAGCGGTGCTCTCACTGATGCTTGTTTCGTTTTTTCTAGCACCTTTCGACGTGGCGGGCTGCGCAGCACCCGTCCGACGCAGATCCGGCAGGTACCTTTTCGAGTCGTCCGACGTTTTGAGCAGTGCTGAGCCGTAATGCAAAAAAATAACGATAAATGCAGACAGAGCTATTCAGCCAAGCAGCAACAGCTTCGTCTTTTTCTTCCTGATATCCATAATTAACAAAGTTTAGCTAACTCATCTACTAGCATGCATTGGTCAGCCCGGTTCTAGTTTGACATGGCTTAATTAGCGTGGTATTCTTAAATTGTGGCGTAATAACTCTTCTTTACCATAACAGTGTAATTAGCTTGGCACGGTACATCTTGGCTTAAATAGCCAGGTATACCCTTAAGCCGAAAAATCACAGCATGAATGATGATGAGTGAGGCAAAGCTTCGGAGAGTTTATTGGTAAACCGCGAATCGTCTATCCCTCCGTCAATTAATGTGTCTGTCTGTCCGTCCGTCTGTCAGCCTATCTGTCTGCCTGTTTGTCTGTTGGTCTGTTCGTCCGTCTGTTCAATCATTCGTCTGCACTCGCTGAGTTAGTCATTCAATTAGGCGGTCACGTTCCGCGAGCAAGGAGGGACAGACGCATGGACCTAGAAGCTTCGCCCTGATTGATAATGAGCCGGCGACTCGAGCTAATGGTTGGGTGCTATCAGGCGATGACAATAGAGACGACGCGCACTGGCTGAGCAGTGCACTAGAAATTAAAGGCTGACCATGATCATCAACACGTGGCCTCAGGTTTACACGTGGTCGTGATGTTGTGAGACGCTCGGCCGGTGCGTATCTGAGAGGCCATCAAGCTGATTCAATTCAAAGGTGTTCAGTGCAGGCATTTATAGCTTGAAATCAAACTCAAGCATCATTTGCACCTAAGAAATATCACCGCAAAAAGTTTTTGACACATTTGTTGCAAGGGCGTATTTGTTCATTCAGTGGAACGGCAAAAACTTGAAAGAAGCTGCCTTAGGTTTGAAAACAGCGGCCAAATTGGTCAAACGTCCTTGACGAAATCGCTGGTTCTATCGTAATCAATGAAATTCAGCGCACTGAGCATTGTAATATACTTTTTTCTACTGTTGTCTTCTTCTTAGAAGAATCGTGACACACTTTTTCAAGTAACCATGGAATGAATTGACTGGAAGAGCATATTTTCCTATGAACTCAATGGCTCAAACATTTTAAGAATCCATTCAGTGTGAGTAGAGAGATGCATTTCAAGCCACAAATGTATTTTAATTTACGTATTTCATTTTCTTTTTTTCCTAGTTTCTCAGTTTCTCGCTCTTCATTCTAGTATTTTTTCATAAATTTACACTATTTCTGTTGGCAAGCATTAGTAGAATTATCAACGATAAACTACTTTTATTTTTTGCCAATATCCTAGATTGAATATGTGCCATTGTATGCAAGCTACCAACAAGAAAACAAACAAACAAACAAACATACATGTGAGACGTGAAACAAAGACCGTTTAGTGGGTTAATGTGGTATCTATCATTGTCTGCGTTAAATACACCAAAACAACGCCGCGACTACCACCGACGCCATACACTCCATCTGCTAGTGAGCGCTATCCTCTTTAGAAAACCGACGTTAACCCTGCCCCAGATAGCCACTCCTATGCAGCATTGATGGAAGGTTGGCCACACCTACCACCACTTCCAGTACCCACAGATGGGTTTACGTAAATTTGCTTTTGACAGGAGGCAGTACCCCGCAGGGGCGCCTGCGCAAGTAGGCGTTTGGTGTGTAGCGACACCACGGATTGGAGCTAACGGGGGAGTTTCTTCTCCCTCCCCGGCCTAGCCGTGCGTGGCTTTGCCGTGTCCGGGGAAAAGGGGATCCTGGGGGTTGAACCGACGCTGGGTGATTGGACCTTTAAGACCCTCCTGTGGCGGCAACACACCCCTTTAGCCCCGGCTTCTTGTAGACGGCACCCCTGGGCTGACCCACCCAGGGGAAACCAGCAGTCACCTTTTCCTGTCTCTCCCTCTCTTCATCTTCGTGTTTCCCTTTTACTTTCAATCTTCCTGTTCTCTCCTCTCTTCAATTTACTTCTGTTTTCCTGGCGGCAAGGGTTAACCTTGTGTGGCTGTCCTAACTAGGGTAAACGATATTGGGTTATAGTAACTGCGTACTGCTGGCGTTGCGCAGACATGCCCACATGCTCTGCCACGTCCCCTTTTTGGACTCCGTGGTGGGTGGTCAACGCCGTTACCGAAAAATACACATTTTCCCATGGGATCCTCGACCCCCTCTCTAACTGATCGTGCCTCGAAAAGGGTACGCACCGACGCAACTTCACTAGTTTGGCCGAAAAACAGAGAAACTTTCCCAAAATATCGTGTCCTCCAGTGCGAACAATCATCTACAAAAGCTAGAGCGATCTCGCCCTTCCTTGTGGCCAAGTGCTTGAGAGAGACCATTGGAACCGGCTATAACGCCACGAAGGAGGCAAGTGGAGATCTGCTTCTCGAATTAAAAGACAAGGAACAGTACAATAAACTCTCGCACCTTGTAGCCTTTGGTAACATCCCCGTCTCTGTGAGCGCACATCGTACCATGATTACAGTGAAGGGCGTGGTATCAGACGAAGATTTGATGACACTGAGTGAAGAAGAGCTTCTTGATGGATGGAAGGGCCGAGGTGTAATACATGTCCAGTGCATCAAACTCAGACGTAACAACAACGAAATAGCAACAAAGCACTTAATACTCACCTTTAACTCAACCACTTTACCTGAAACTCTCGAAACTGGTTATATAAAACTCCATGTCCGACCCTTCATTCCAAACCCGAGGCGTTGTTTCAAATGCCAGCGATTCGGTCATGCATCCCAGAGCTGCCGAGAACAGCTGATCTGTGCTAAGTGTGGCACAACCGGCCACAGTGCTGATGAATGTAGTCATGATGAGGTCCTCTGTGCTAACTGCCAAGGTAGTCACCCCGCATACTCCAGAGCGTACCCAGCCTGGAAAAAAGAAAAAGAAATATTAGCTATAAAAGTAAAGGAAAATATCACATTTAGAGAAGCAAGACAACGGATGTCGTTAACATTGGCACTAAAAACAACTTTCGCCGAAGTGGTGCAACGAGGGGCGGCACCACAAAGGCCCTTGGCAGTTGCCCGGACCGTGCCTAGCGTACCGAGGCCAACGCCACAAGCCCCTACGGCGGGAGCACCCAGCGCTGCCCTGCCCACATTCAGCCTGTCCACACCAGTGACCTCTACAAGTTCTGGCAGCAGCCAGGGCAATCACGAGGCCAAGGGGGCTTTATCGACCCCCAGCTCGGTGGGGACAGAGACTTCGTCGATCGAGGCGAAGTCTAAGCGACGCGCAGATCGCTCTGTAGAGCGGGCGTCCAGTGCCTCGCAAGAGGCTATGGACACCAGTTGAAGCCAAACGGCGCAGGAAGCGCCGAAGGAGTGGCGAGCTTCTCTCGACCGCCCCAAAAAGGACAGAACGCCGATTACAGGGCCTGACAAAGGCCCTGAAAAAATGAGCTAATCTCCGTCTTTTCTGCACACAGCACTTCTTCCTTTTTTTTTCTTCCACTATGGACAACATCATACAGTGGAACGTGAGGGGAATACTTAGAAATTTAGATAACGTCCAAGAACTTCTGAGTAAGTTCAACGCGAAAGAGCTATGTGTGCAAGAAACGCACTTAACTCCTAAACACAAAAACTTCCTACAGCAATATATTATTTTCCGAAAAGACCGGGAGGATGCTGTATTACCATCTGGCGGTGTGGCCATTATAGCTGATTGGAGTATAGCGTGCAAGCATTTGAAGCTCCAAACGGCCCTTGAGGCAGTGGCCATTCGAGCTGTCGTTTTCAATAAACTCATTACCATATGTTCTGTGTACATACCACCGCATCAACAGCTACACAGACGTGATCTAGAATCATTAATAGATGAACTCCCAGAGCCGTATGTGGTTCTAGGTGATTTTAATGCACACAATGTCCTGTGGGGCGATGCTCACTGTGATGCGCGAGGACGTCTCATTGAGCAGCTTCTTTTCTCTTCTAGTTTATATCTTTTAAATATAAAGGAGCCTACGTATTTTAGCCTTGCAAACAACACGTACTCCTCCATAGATCTTAGCATTTCATCACCGTCCCTTTTACCTGTTTTTAAGTGGAACGTTCTTAAAAACCCTTAAGGGAATGACCACTTCCCAATCATCCTGAGTGTGCCGCACAAAGATCAACTACCCCCGCAGGTTCCTCGATGGAAGATTGACTCAGATGATTGGGAAAGGTATAGAACTCTTGCACACATGACATGGACTGTGCTGTCTGCACTGACCTTTGATGACGCTGTCACGTATTTTACAGCTGTTATACTTGATGCCGCATCTAAACGTATTACCAAACAAAACGAGCGGCATGTCTGCTAAACGGCGAGTCCCATGGTGGAACGACGTATGCAGCAAAGCACAGACCACTCATAACAAAGCATGGGCGTTGCTTCGCGAATCTCCTACAGCTGAAAACCTGAAAAATTTCAAGCGGGTCAAATCTCAGGCAAGGAGAACGCGTCGACAAGCTAGACGAGAGAGCTGGACAAAGTTTATATCGAGTATCAACTCATACACAGATGAGGGAAAAGTGTGGAATAAGGTAAAGAAATTTAGGGGCCAACAAACGTACTGCCTTCCACTAGTAAATAGCCTCGGGGAAAGCTCGGAGGATCAAGCCAACTTTCTCGGCACACATTTCGAACACATATCGTGCTCCTTACGCTACTCCGAATCCTTTCAGAATTACAAGGCACGAATAGAAAAACAAAAGTTAGAAAGAAAATCCGCAAGAATTGAGGCATATAATGCAACATTCTGCTTAGCAGAACTGCGAACAGCACTCAGCTGCTGTAATACATCTACCTCAGGTTCTGACAATGTAATATACGCGATGCTGAAGGAACTACCCTCCGAAACTGAAGAAACTCTCCTCTCTCTTTATAATCGCATATGGTTTTCAGGTGTGATTCCCTCCTCCTGGAAGGAGGCTGTTATAATTCCAATTTTGAAGCAGGGAAAGGATCCCTCTACTGTATCAAGTTACAGACCTATAGCGTTAACAAGCTGCCTCTGCAAACTATTTGAAAAACTGATCAATTGCCGCTTACTCCACTACTTAGAAACAAATTGCCCGACCCATACCAATGCGGGTTTAGAGAGGGCCGATCTACCACTGACCATCTTATACGTATCGAGGCACACATACGTGAAGCTTTTGTTCATAATCAGTTTTTCTTATCTGTGTTCCTCGACATGGAGAAGGCCTACGATACCACGTCGAGATTTGGAATATTGAGAGACCTCTCACACATAGGTATACACGGTAATATGCTCAGTGTCATTAAAAGCTATCTGTCTGATCGTACATTCCGCATTAGAGTAAGCAATGTTCTGTCCCGAACGTTTGTACAGGAAACCGGAGTGCCACAGGGTGGGTGCTCAGCTGTACGCTCTTTATTATAAAAATGAATTCTCTCCGTCTGTACATCCCACGTAATATCTTTTATTCAACAGATGTCGACGATGTGCAGATAGGTTTTAAATCGTGTTCTCTTGGGATCTGTGAGCGACAGGTCCAGCTTGCCCTTAACAAGGTATCCGAATGGGCTGATGAAAACGGGTTCAAACTTAACCCACAGAAAAGCACCTGTGTCCTTTTTTCTAGAAAGAGAGGCTTGCACCCTGACCCTGAAGTGGTCGTTAAGGGTGAGCGTCTACCCGTAAACACAGAACATAAGTTCCTAGGTATAAGTTTAGATGCGAAGTTAACCTTTGTACCGCACATAAAACATATTAAAAATAAATGCTTGAAAACAATGAATATCCTAAAGGTGCTGTCACGAACAACGTGGGGCAGTGACAGAAAGTGCCCCATGAATCTGTATAGAAGCCTTATACGCTCACGCCTTGAGTATGGGGCAATAGTCTATCACTCTGCCACGCCAAGCGCTTTGAAAATGTTGGAACCTGTTCATCATCAAGGCATCCGCCTGTCCACAGGCGCCTTTAGAACAAGCCAAGTTGACAGCCTTTATGTAGAAACGGACGAGTGGTCACTCCATCTGCAGAGAACATATTCTTCCTTAATATATTTCCTTAAAGTAAATGTGAACAGTGAGCAACCCGCATATACCACTATCAACGACCTGTCCAGCTCTCAACTTTTTTGCAATCGGCCCGCCATGGCGCGCCCTTTCTCGCTGCGTGTTAGAGACCTAGCTGAAGAAACAGATGTCCCGCTGCTTGAATACCACCCCAGCCCCCCCCCCCCCCCCGCTCTGCGGCTCCCGCCATGGCAGTGGCAGGTTATAGACTGTGACACATCTTTCGTAGCTGTAACAAAGCATGCCCCCCCCCCCCATACACATTCGGATGTATTTCTTAGAGCTGCAACATAAATATGACTGTCCAGAATATTATACTGATGCATTCAAGTCCCATACTGGCGTGTCCTATGCGGCGGTCGGCCCATCCTTCTCGGATGCCGGCGTTCTGTTCACCAGCACAAGCATTTTTACAGCCGAGGCGTACGCGTTATTCGTAGCCGTTAAACACATCAAAGAATTGAATACGCTAAGAGTAGTTGTATACACAGACTCCCTGAGTGTCGTAAAAGCTTTGAAAAATCTTTAAAAACACAGAAACCCTATAATTATATCCCTCTATTCAATACACTGCGCGGCCTATACTTCCAAGCAACATATCGTCGTGTGCTGGGTGCCAGGACATCGGGAGATCGAAGGAAATGTGTTGGCCGACCAGCTCGCCACGTCAATTAACGGAAGCTCCGCCAACTCTTCAGTTGCTGTCCCTATAATGGACCTAAAACCAAACATAAGGAAAAAGCTCAGGGCTTACTGGCAGAAGTTATGGGATCTACAAACTCATAACAAGTTACACTGGATTAAACCTTACCTCGGTAACTGGCCACCCATGTTGAAAACGCGCCGTACAGAGGTCAGTCTCTGTCGGCTTAGAATAAGACACACACACAGCACGCACACACACCTTTTGTCTGGTGGTGACCCACCCAGCTGTCACAGATGTGGCCTTCCACTTACCGTACTCCGCATATTCCTTGAATGCTCTGAGCTAGAGGCTTACCGGAAAAAACATTTTCTACTAGCATACAAGGAACACATACCCCTTCACCCAGCTATTTTTATTGGTCGCGAACCTCTTTTCAAATATAATGCATTGAATGCATTCTTAAAAGAAGTAAATACTTTCCATGTTATGTACTCAACTGATCGGTTGCACAGCCTCTGAAAGGAGGCTGCTGCTACGGATGCTACATCCAAAAGAGCACCTGTCTCCCGGCCCTAGGGACCAAGGGCGCTGGCAAGAAATCGGTGCTAATATAACGCTCCTAATTTATGATGTCATAATAACTAAAGACTCATTCTCACCAGGCATGCTTCACTTCACTTTCATAATTTTAATAAATATATGCCTTACGCATCTTTAGAGCGCAGAACTTTAGGTCCTTTTACAGCCATTTACCATAACCATTGCTCTCAACCGATATCATTTCCTGGCGCTCTTTGGCCATCAATGGCCCTTGCGCCATTAAACAACATATATCATCATCATCACAGGAGGCAGTACTCGCCCTGACACCCATCGTCATCGCCATCCCACCTTGCAAAGGTGGCAATGATGCTAACCTAGGACACTGTTTCATCCCTATATTGACCCTGCAAAGCACCCTAGATTACCAGAAATATGCTTAGATTACCTAAAATTGTCATTTTTCAGGATCATTCACTTTTATCTGAGCTTTAAGATTGTGCACTATGCAGCTAGGTTGTTGATAACTTTGTTAGAAGCAAAAAAAAAGTCATCGCCGTATTCATGAAATGACTGATGTTAGAAGAGTATGCTAGGATTAGCATGGGGCATTTCTTGGCAAGATAATTCTTATAGGAAGGCTCGTTAACGAGCCGGCGCATCATATGTACGTAGAAGGCAGCGTTGTTGGGCACGTTCCACGGCCACTACTATTCAGTATTGGTCACGTCGATGGCCAAGCTAACTATTCTGCCCTTTATACAATACTGGCCACTGCTGTAAGTAAAATGCATAACGCTTATTAATGCAGAAGTGGAGCTATCAGATGCTCTTCAGCGGGGTTGAGAGCAAGTAGGCGAAAGGACTTGGGAGGATATCGGTACTTGAGTGAAATACTTATTGTAGAAACTTGTCACGTGCTGTCATGACCACGAAGCGACGAGAACGAAGTGGACCTAGTCGTGAGAAGGCGAGAGCGCAGGTTATCAGAAACCGGCGCCTTAGATGTTGGCCCGCGATCTAGTGAGCATTGTTTCGTTTATCGAAGAGGTAATCGTGCGGAAACAATGAGCGGCGACTGGCGAAGTGAACGCTGGCAGTACTGATGTACACACCGGCGGCCACCGGAAAAGACGTGAGCTTACATAGCAAGCTCTGAAAACAACCACATTATCACCCACTGAGATCTTTTTTCTATGTCTTCTGTGAAGTAGCGCAAAAAGTGCTTGCAGATGGCATCTGTTGCAACGAAAATAAATTTAACGGTCAAGTTCACTATGAACACGCATTGAAGCCATAAATGCGACCAGTCAGGTCAACTGCTAGTCTGTAGCACCTTTAGTGTACCTGCAGCTTCTGAAGTGGCGGTCCATTTCTGATTTTCCGAATCTGTAAATACAGTTGCACTATTTTCTGTAGATGTTCGCAGGCCCTCTTTTTACTGGCCGATAGCTATGCCTTTCTTTCTTATTTCAATCAGCTTGCAGGGGTGTAGCGTTCTTTTCATTTTCTTGCACGTTATAAGCTTGAAATTCTCCCTGTTTGTTGCCCACTACATAAATATGACTGTTTCATTATGTTTGTGACGTGATTGCGAATCAGAAAAAAGTAATTGATAACCACAAGGAAAGCATACCATACATGCGTCGTTTGCAGAAAAACGTGCAATGAAAAGGAATCAAGCAATGGTAAAGAGAGAGCAAGTCAGGTTCAAGAAAAAAATTTTTAACGGGAAGGGCACTTTTTACTACACAGAAAGAACATACGAACCTTCAGCAGTACAGAAGGAACAATTATCTAGAAATCAAAAGTATTCCCGATGTGCCAAACGATAAATTGGCGAAGTGGTTTAGAGAATTCGTAACAAAGTCGAAATACGGATCGCACCAGGTGACAGTGACATAGTGGATAGCGTGGCCACAAAATAATAAAAAAGAACATCGTCATTAAAATTTGATGTAGAGCTATACAGGACAAGGTGCTCCAAATAGCAACGAAAACGTTTACGAGCAATGAAATCGCCTTTGCCCATACCGGTCCTGTGTGCGTGAACGAGTACCTGTGCCCGGAGAACAAAGAATTGCTAGGCATGACAATTGCCAGAAAGAAAGAACAGAGCTGGAAGTTTGTGTATATTTCGCAGTCCTAAATACTTGCAAGAAAAGCAGAAAAAGCTAGCGTAACTCGCTTAGATTCTTGAGCGCACCTGTCCAGTACCGTCTAATTTGAGTGAACACGTTTAGTGTGAGTAACTACATGCTCGCGAGCACAATTGCTCCTAATCCCACTAAGTATAGTAGCCCCATCACTCTGCGCCTCCTGCACTGCAACGTAAGAACTTTGAACCAGAGTATGAAAAATGGATTGCCCTTATCAATCGTAAAATTAAAAATTACAGCGTTATACCGAGATTTGAGACACGGCTGAAAGATGATGAACTCATATACATTGCTGTTTACCTATTTGTCTCTTTTCCGAGGCATTCTGATTCCCGAGGTGATGGCGAGGCATCTAGCCCGTATAAGTTTTTTAAATCCTACATAACTCCCGTCCCGTATAACTTTAATACAGCTAGAGAAATGTACGGAAACACATTTGGGAGAGCTCATATCTTCGGTAGATGTACGTGGGCCCCCTTTCCCTGGCCGATAGCTATGTCTTTCTACTTTATTTCAACCAGCTTGCAGGTGTGTAGCGTTCTTTTCATATTCTTGCACGTTTTAATTTTGAGCTCCTCCGTGTTCACGATTGGTGAAAAGTTGCCAACTACAATCACATAACTGCTTCCATATGTTTGTGACGTGAATAGAAATTAGAAGATAGAAATTGATAGCCTCAACGAAAGCTTTTTCTTTCCTTAAACTGAGATGCTCTCTCTTTACCGTTGCTTATTTCTCTTTCGTAGCTCGTATTTCTTCAAATGAAGCATGTATGGTATGCTTTCATTGAGGTTACAAACTTCTTTCTTGTGATTCGCAATCACGTCACACACACATTAAAATAGTTATTTGATTGTAGTATACGACTTTTCACCCATTGTGAACAGGGAGCACTTCAAAACTAAAACGTGCAAGAGAATGAAAAGAACGCTACACACTGGCAAGCTGTTGTTTAGAAGATGCAGAATAACGTAATTGTGGGCGTCTTGTACAAGCCAGCAGATGCGAAGATGAAGCCATTTCTTGAGAAAATAGAACATATTTCAGAACAGTTTACAAATGCAAAAAAACAAGTTGTACTATGCAGTGATTTCATTTTAAACTCAAATGAACAAGCGTGGAGTACGAACACTCAGCTTTCCTTATCGTTTTAGAAATCATATTGTAGCACCGAGAAACGTTGCAACAACGTCATCCACTACAATCGACTGCTTTTTGTCGAACAATGATAGTGCGGCTATCACTGCCGGAATGACATAAGAAAACGTATCACATGATTTCTCGACTTTCATTCATGTGTCTGGCACTTACCAACACGCAGCGAAGCAGACAACCACACAATCATTGAGGACTCATTACGAAAAAAAATAAACCAGCCATCTAAGAAACACAGCATTCACGTTCAAGTGATACACATGCGAAAGCAGCGTACGAGCATTTCTTATCACTGTTGCACACATGATACATAAAAGCTGAGTGCAAATCTTACAGATCACTCTGTTTGTTTACAGTGATTTGCTCTTGAATGAACGAAGAAGTATTCAAAGTTGTTAGACTAACAGAACATTTAGGACCAAAATTAAGCAAAATAAAGATAGTGGTTATTATAAAAATGTAAAAAATATACGAAGTCTCACGTTGTCGATGATGAGAAATCAAAAAAAAATATCTCACTAGACACATCACGAAAGTTAACAATGGCGTAAATCAAATTCTGCATATAATAGAAGCAGTTGTAGATCCAAAGCCTCGACAATCTGTTTACCAAATTTAAGTGTCCTAGGTTCTAATGAACAGGACTTAACGGAACTTTTTAATCATAATTTTGTTGCCATAGTAAACCAGTCGACAGAAGCTCAAACAAAGAACATTACCATTCTCTGCTGTTCAGGGGAATACTTTCTTTTTTTCGCAAATTATTGAAGCGGGAAATTAGGCAGTTGTACTGCAGATGTCATCACACACATCTATGAAGCAGGATACAGTACCAGTTGGAATATTGAAGGACATTTTTGTAAGCTTAAGCATGCCTTATATTGCCAGTCTGTGTTTGTGGCAGAAGGCGTGAGCGAAGAAGTGAGGGGCTGCTGTGGATAAGTAAAGTTTGTACAGTCTATTCTCGACCCACTGTCCGAGCAAACTAGGGCGGTTCTTCTAATTTGTAGTTCGACAAGTTCCCTCCAAATATATTTTGACGAAATTTTCTCTAGTCGTGCTGAAATTCTAACGAATATTGTATTAACAGCTACCCAATAGGACTACCTGCTAGGAATGTGAGCACAGATCATCATTTCGATGGACGCTTCCCAGAAAGTTGAAAAGAGCGGCATTCGTATATTCTGTCCTTTTCTAGACTGGTCTTTTTCCCTCCGAATTCGAGATTTCGCACGTATCTTTATTGCAGAATTTTTATCTGCCGTACTGGCCCTTCGAAACGTGGTAGCGTTAATGAACTACGCCGAAATAATAACGGACTACTTGTCGGTCTGCGGTGCGCTCGTGGCATCCGGTGATTCAAAAGCATTAAGCGAATTCAACTCATTAGTAACGAATCATTTACCTCAGGTGCGATTAGTATGGGTGCCAGGGCATAGAGGCACAACTTTAAATGAAACAGCTGAAGCACTAGTGAAACCAGCATTAAACGTACAAGCTATCAATATTACTCCTTTATAGTAGCGTTTAAATTTAGGAGGCAAATGAAGATGCAAGCATTTTCTAATCCATCTTTAAAAAATTTCCCGGACTTCAACCACCTAATGTCACCCTAGAAAATTTCCTCATGTCATAAGTTATACTTAGAAGTTTTAATCACTCGATTGCGATGTCGTATTCTTCCAATAAATTTTTATTAGTTTAGAGCAGGCTTGAATCTCACCTCGTGCTGTTTTTGTGTGTGAAAAAGAGAAAACTCTGGAGCACTTTTTGATCTCTTGTAAAAGTTTTCATTCTTAAGAAAGGTATCACTAAACATTCAGTTACAAATCCTTGAATTAGCTTTGACAACGTCAAATTTACTATCCCAAGGTGCACATATGATGGGGCACATGAACGGGAAAGTGCGCGAGGCCTTGCAAGATTTCATTGTACAGTCGAAGAGATTTGCTAAATAACCTCAATTACAAGAAGTTCTCAGTTAACAATTGTAAACTACTGAAAACCTTTCTTCGATATCAATCATTTATTGCTCCTTCTGTAATCTGGAATGGTCCAGTGAGAAAACCGACAAATGGCTGAGCACACTTTAATTTCTGGGCAAATTTTATAGCATTTCATTGTTAACAGCAATTGAATGAAACGCTTGTCTCTAAGCTTAGGCATGGAAACAAACCAGAAGCAATCAATGTAGCCTTAAAATGCAGCCAGTTTCTAAGTTTCCAGGATTATGCAGCTTAGTTTTGCGTGAGCTTCACTAATTTTTCGATTGAGAATCGACGAACAGGCTTTGAAGGCACAGTGCATTTTCAGCTTGATTACTGCAGTTACCTTGATAAAAGGTGGCAAGTAGAGGCAATATTACCATTACAAAGGTGCTGTAGTTAATAACAAAGGGCTGCTTCTTCTTTTATTTTCGTGGGGATGTGCTTGAATATTGTGCTTTTTGTGGTATACTTCATTATTCTAATGAACATAGGTCTGAAAAACTAACATTAGCCTTGTTGATCCCGATTGTCTGGTTATAATCATGGTGGCCTTTCTAAAAATTGACTTCAAACTTCATTGTTTTTTTCGAAGATTTTATCCTGCATAATGATATTCTAGACTTGTCGATTTTGCTTAGAAAAAAGTTGATGTCATAATGTGTCACTTTTTTCAGTCATTCAGAATTAATGCATCTTATTCATTTTTATAGAGTAGTTTTCTTAAAGATCGGTATTCGAAATGTTACGAGCACGTTGTGTGTACTAAGGTGTAAGCAGTTACAAATAGCACTTAGCTCTTCTGTTGGCATTTCGTTTCTGTTACTCTTGCTCCTCTATTTCTTTGTGGGTGGGCTATAGTAGTATGGCTTGCACAGATTTGTAATGGCAGCTGCAACGTTCTACTTGCTTATATGGTGATTTTTTTAACTTCGTAAATTGAAGAGTTCTACGTCACAACAATGTTCAAGGTGACTTTTTCGCACACAAACTGTAAAGTTAGGCAGCAAATGTACATGTGCGCACTTTTTATTGTTCATTGCAAACTTTTATGAAAGGGAGCACACGTGGCCCGAACGCTCTGGCGACAACTTATAGCATGTTTAAGCATGATCGATAGCAACCACAGCCTCTAGTCTCGCCATGTAGTGGCGAGCAAAACAACCGGATATTGGTGATATAGAACCAGCGGCAGGATAGCAACCACCTCCTTCATGGCAACTACATGAGAAGCCTGGCGTAACCATCTTGAAGGGGGCATGGCTGCGATTTCCCCCCTGTTTCATATCACCAATGACTGGTTGTTTTGGTCGCCACTAGATGTTGGGAATATAGATGTTGGGCTGGGGTTGCTGTCGCTCCCGCTTGATCGCGCTTCAAGCAGCCACCAAAGTGCTCGGGCCAAGCATACGCGTGTTGCCTTTCATAGAAATTGACATTGTACCGTTAGGGCTTTTACTGGCAGTTTCTAAAATTTTGGTGTGGGAATCATTCATTTCACGGTTTCAATGATATTTCGCTGAATTTACTGTATTGTTGAAAGTCGTAAGAATAACCTAGTTATTTTTTGTGTGAGAGGCATGCTAATTTCTTGCATGTAGCAGAGCTCAATTGCGGACTTGTTATCAGATCCACATATGCATATCATGATTCATTGTGTGCGTTTCTTTTCCAGCTTCATTTTGCGTGTTATATTTCCTGTGCATATGAAATAAGGTGCTTGCATGTGTGTCTGACATCATTTGTGCCAATCATTTTCATTTTGAGGTGTCTCTGTAGGACACATCAAGGTGCAGGGCAGTGACCTGCTGTATCCACAGTAGGGCCAGAGCCTCAAGCAGCCTTTGGCCAATCTTCGCAAGGCGTTCAAGAGAGAAACACAGCACCACGCTTTCAAAATGCTATGAATTATTTTTAATATAATGTGTTTGCTGTAAACTTGCCATTGTTGCATTATGTCCGGTGCATCCATTCTGTGGCGGAGGTACAACTCGTGAAATTTCAGTGCCGGGTCACCCCCTTTGCATGTCAACACTGAGATGTGTCTATTCATAGTTGGAGCGTACAGGCTAATACAAAAAGTATTTATTGTTGCAGGGCTGCTCTCGATGTGCATATCAATGCTTTTATTTGCTATCACTAACATTGTAAGTTTTCCATCGTTTATTGCATAATACAATGAGTTATTTAGCTGCAATACAAGTACGACCCGTGATGCGTACTTGAACTGGTATAGCGCACAACGGGGAAGAAAAAACGACCGAGCAGACCGACACAAGAGGACACAGCGCAACTGTCCTCTTGTGTCGGTCTGCTCAGCCGTTTCTTCTTCCCCGTAATGCGCTATACCAGTTCAAGTACGACGAACCAACTCGCCCAATCTTCAACAACCGTGATGCGTACCATGTAATTCAGTAGCTTCTTAATGTATTTTTTCAAAAAGCTTATTTTGCTCACGCATCACAACTTTTGAAAAGATAGAAATATTTCATTCCCTCATTATGCATCTTTAAGAGATATTGGGACGACTTGTACCAAGTATTGAATGTACACAGATGTGGTCGTCCATTCAGTCTACACATATTATTGCTTTCCCCTAGATTCAGACGTCAATTTCATTTCCGCATCATTCGGCGTTCCTTATATGCGGAGTGCCGCATGGTCTTTCCGCATACACGGCTCCATATTCCAAGAATTCCGTATGTACGAATGACCTATATACGGATCGTTCCTTGAAGCTTCATTTTTATTCTAAAATGAAAAAAAAATTCTTCGTACTTTGAGTGTTGGTCACACGTCTAGAGAACGATAACATTGGGTAGGCAGAGGAAATTCAATGCGCCAGCACTACTTTGACGGCACGTTGGCCGTGGAGCCATCTGACGGTTAACAGTAGAGTTTTCCCGCGAGACCGAAAATTATCTGGCTGCTCAGATGCGCTGAATGTCAACACCTGATTATTATTACACCATGATGTGGACCCAGAGGCCGCAACTTTTGCGCCCCAAAATATAGGATCATGTGCATGCTCCTTATAAAACGAAATCTCCAATTCAAGGTTTCTAGGAGCATCTGCTACTTCACAACGAAGGAGAGCGACAATACATATAGTGTGTGCCATACGATAGGTAACTTTGTCGCATATTAAGCTTTTTATTGCAACGCAGTTGCAGGAGATAAATGAAGACCACGATCACTGTCGTCACAGCACAAACATTCATCTATAACACGTATGGCCATTCTATTGACATTAACGCGGGGCATGTCTCCAACCTTCAGTAAAAACGCCTTCAGAGGTCAGAATAAAGGCTTGAGCAGTATACGGCATTCCTGGGCATGGAGCTGAACTCATAATGAATTAGCTGTATTATTCTCTGGAGTCTGTGGTATGTGCCAGGTATCTTCTTCGAGCATAAAGATGGGGCGTAGTCGTAGTTCACATCGTACACCGCCAAGGTTACTTTCTCATTCTGAAAGCTTACGAAGATTTGGCAGGCCTGTGGTGAGGTAAAAAGACAGAGGTTGACATTATGAGACGATATGCTGTTTCTTTTCCACGGACATACATGCTAACAATGTACCATAATCCAACAATTTTTTTAAGGTTCGCTAATACAAAAAACAGACGCAATTATTCAGAGTCATAGCGTTTGCTTTTAGGGGCGAAGCTCCTCACGCCGTGGTCTGTGCCTCCCGTGTTTGTAGATGTAGTAGTAGCCACCTTTCGTTTAGTCTTTAGAATGTCCGCTGGATGCCGGTACTCGTATAAAATGTATATATGATGAAATGTTCTAGATGGTGGTATTTGAAGTGTTCACACGATGGACGAACGGATGGAAAGAGATACAGACGGACAGAAGGACGCATAGACGGACGAAAAGACAGGCAGACGGCCAGACGGACGGATGGATGGACGGTCGCACGAACGCTTCACCCTACTCATCACCATTCACTACGTGTATATGCTGCGAGTTTGTTGTGGTAGTGAACATAAGTCTGCAAGAAGTACAATTTTAAAGCATGATGGCAACTGTAAAGTTACAAGGTGGCTTATAAGCGCAAAGTCTATACTGATGAAAATTATAAAATAAATGGAAGACAAGCTATGCATACACCGCTCCTAGCATCTATATTGCATTTAGGAAGAAGAAACGTGAGAAAAATGCCTCAAGGAACCTCACTTCAGAGTTGTTTAGATTGTCCGAGAGCACAGATTATAATGAAACGTTGCATCTTTTGGTGTAACGTTCACTAGAGATGGCGTTGTCGTGGCGTCTAACTTTTTTCTGGAGCTCACCCGTGGCAGGAACGTTCTATCTAAGCCACAAACTGCCACCACCAAAAAGCGAGCTTCCAAGCGATATACGTTCACAATGTGTATTACACGTAAAACGTTTGTTATTGATTTAAGAGGGAAGAGGGAAAGTGTAAATTTTGCCCAATACATAATATCGCGCACATTTGTGTACACATCTTAAGTAAATAACTATGAAAATTGTCGATGCTTTCATAAGGAGTCTCTTTTTATGTTTCCTTAGCAGAGGAGGTTAAATTGTGATGAGTGGTTTCGATGGAATCTGAACGTGCAAGATTGAGTGTGAAGGCCACTCGTTGAGACGCTCACCTTAGAGACGCGCGGGTCTGCTTTTAATCCCTCAGTTAACAAATATAAATGTATTATGTGGTATTCATTCAAGCTTTACCTATCATAATAACAGTCGACGTGAGAGCAATTGCTGCAAGGAGCGAAGAGTTTTTGGGGTTGAGTTGGAAAAAAATGCGTGCACATGGACACAAATACCGACTCTAAATGGCAGTTGATTAAATTACGACAGAGAAGTAACAAAAATAGGATGACCGCTGTTTACAAAAAGATTTATTTTACAAACTTTGATATTCAATGAGGGCGTTTTGAGAATCTACTGCTGGCTTCAGTGGAATCGCTGCAACCGTGGCTGAACAATTTATACGTAAGAATAGCTTTATCAAAACTTCTCGTTAGGATAGACGTCTTTACATAGGTCTTCCTAATCATTTGCTCCACGTCCCATGTTGATTTTATTGCATTATTATATTGCAATCACCAGCCCGCAACAGCTCGCAGAAAGATTTCTTGACCTAATTGGCCACCACCACTACCACCAGAACCACCACCACCATCATCATCATCACCATAGTCTTCTTCTTCAAAATCATCTTTCTGATTACGCCCTCTGCAGAGAAAAGGTCTTTTCCATGATCCGCCAATAAACCCGGTCTTGTACTTTTCGTTGACACGTTATACCTGCGAACATTTTGCAACGTTCTACCTTCAAACTTGGCAAAGGTTTTTTTACTGACTAATTTCCTGGGCTTTTCTAAAGCATTTGAAAATGTTAAACATGTATCAATTTTACGTAAACTTAGTGCACTAAACATTGACCCGAGAGTACTTGGCTGGATACAACATTTTCTTTCTTTTCGTTCTCATTTTGCTATTGGTAAAGACACCACGTGATTCGGCTCCTGTTAAATCAGCTGCCTCTCAGGCGTCTGTTCTAAGTGTCCTTTTAATTTTAATAAATATAAGGATAAACACGATAAGATTTCTTCAAAGATTTTTTTATTCGCAGATGACTGCGATGTATTACGTGAAATTATGATGCCGTTAACAAAACGACCCTTGAATCAGACTTAAAGAACATATCTCAGTGTTGATTTCAATGGTGCCTGGAGCTTAACGTTATTTATATGTAAATCAATGTGTATTTGTCGTTGTTAGACAAGGTGCCTTGCTTACATCCCAAATATCTGCCCCCTTCAATCTGTTAGCAGCTATGGTTTATCTACGCATTCATAATAACAACGACCTCTGTTAGGAGGTGCGCATGCAATGCATACCATGAAAAGCTAACTGCTCATTAGGATATTTGAATAGAAACTTTTCACTTGTACCTTTCCAAATAAAATGACTCTATATATAACCTATGTCCACCCCTAACTGGAATACGCCTCATTCTTCTGTGATCTTCAACAAGTCACATTATTTACGAAATCGAATCGGTATGAAATCACACTGTTCGTTTCATCTTAAGAATTATAAACAGACTGCTGGTGTTTCGTTAATAAAGACTACGCTCTATATGCCTTTACTCGCTATTCAGAGATAAAAATCGCGATTTTGATTACTTAATAAAATCTATTACCACAATGCTTTCCTTCGCACAATTTTGATTCACCCGGCACCTTACCATTCAGCTCACCATTATCACGAGCATAAAGTAAATGTACCTGTTCATAACTCATTAGCATGTTCACAATAATTCCTTCCTAAAACTTCAAAAGATTTGAATTATCTTTCTGCATCATTATTTACTGCATAATTATTTACCTGCATCCTTAGTTACTAATATTGGCCATTTATTGTATTCTTTGTGGTTTCAGTTATATTGTACTTTATTAAAGTGTACTCTTTGCACCTAATATTTACCATTTTAATTATCTTCACGGTAATGTGTTTACGTTTTCTTGTATTATTGTTGTTCGACTAGGTTTCCTTCCCCCTACAATAAACAAATGTTTGCTGAGAGTTTCAAAAAATAAATGAATAAACCTTGTCGCCCCACCTAACCCTAAGTCTCCCCTTCGTGTGTTTGCCTTCGCTGTGAATCCAGTCAGTTACCTTAGTGACCAGTGCTTATCATGCCTACGTGTCCAGCCCACCTCCATATCTTCTTGATTTTAACTACGATGCCGTTAACCCCGGTTCGTTCTCTAACCCACAATGCTCTCTTCTTGTCTTTTGAGGTTACACTTATCTTTTTTTGTTTCTACCACTCACTGTGTCGTCCTCAACTGAAACTGAATCTTCTTTGTAAGCCTCAATGCTCCCGTTCTGTGGTTAAGTACTGGTCAGATGCAGCTGTCATATACCTTTCTCTTGAAGATTGGGGGCAAATTATCCTTCATGATTTGAGCATTCTTGCTGCTTGTGATCCACCCGATTCTTGTTCTAGTTATTTCGCTCTCATGGTGAAGCTTCGTGGTTACTTGTCCTAAGTTGGCATATTCTCTTACAAATTCCGGCATCTCTCCATTCATTTCGAAGCGCTGTTTTTTGCCGAGGCTGCAGTATATTAGTCTTTGGCATATTAATTCCAGACCTACAATTCTGATTTCCAGGTCCATTTCAGGAAACTTGAGCGTTATTCATCCTTTGAGATACTCATCAAGGCGATGTGATCAGCGAATCGTAGGTTACTAAGCTACTCTTCGTTATCTCTTTTTCCTAACTCATCCCAATCTAAAGTCTTGAAAACCTCCTGTAAACATGCGGCGATTAGCATAGCAGAGATCGTGTCTCTCTGCCTTGAACTTTCTTTATTCGTACTCTGTCGCTTTGATTATGAAGAACTATGGTGGCTGTGAATCCACTGTAAATTTCTTCCAGTACGTTTATGTAGGGTTCTTCTATGCCCTCATTCCGTCACACCACGTTACTACTGATCTCTCGACAGCGTCAAAGGCCTTCTTGTTATCTCTTAAGGCCACGTATAAGGGTGGGTTGTATTCCTCACATTTTTATTACCCGATTGACAGTAAGAATATAATTGTGGAGTAAACTTGACGAAATCATGCTTGGTCCTTTGATTGATTGAACTGCTGTCACCTTAGTTCTAATAGCTGTTATTTTTGTAAATAGGTTGCAGAGAACGGACACTAAGGTGATCGGCCTGTAATTTCTCCAGTCCTTGATGTCTTCTTTCTCATTATTCAGGATGATGTTGGCATTCTTCCGAAATACGGGTATTCCTCCTCTAAAGAGAGAATTCTTGTATATGGCAGCTCATTTTCCTCACATAAATGCCCCGCAATCTTCCATCGGGTCAATTGTTACTTTAATCTCACCACCTGATTTGCCTGTTAGCATTACGTCTAGGGCTTTATTTTGCCTGCTGTTACTGGTAGGTTGTCGAATTCCTCAGGAATATTATTATTACTCACGATTTCATCCTGCTTGTTTCAGCTTCTCTACACCTGTCTGTAGAACTCCTCCATCTCCTCAACTATCCTATCCATATTGGTTTTGACACTGCCTTCCTTTTTTCTCAATGCAAAAATCCCATTTTAGCTCATGCACAAGTCTGCCTTCGCATCATTTAGACTTCAGGTGCTTTTTACAGCCTTGCCATTCTCTCCATGTATTACCTTCTGAATTCCGCAACTTTACGCCTATTTACAACCTTCGAAAGCTGCGCTAGCTTTATTTTGTCGGTTACTTTTGAGGCTTTCATCGTTTGTCTTCTCTTAATAGGATTTTTCGTCTCATGAGATCACTTGCCAGTGTCCTGTCACGTGCATTTCCGATGGGGGCGGAAATGTTGTAGCCCCATGTGCTCAGATTTAGGTGCACGTTAGGGAACTCCAGGTGGTCGAAATTTTCGAAGCCCTCCACTATGGCATCTCTCATAATAAATTGGTAGTTTGGGGAGGTTAAATCTCACATATCAATCAATATCCTGCCTAGTGACTGTACCTCCGACTTCCATTTCGCACTCTTTGATGATAGTAGTGCGATTATTGTTAATAGTGTCAACGCTAATGTCAGTTACCTCGTTTAGTGCCTCGGATATATTCTGGAGCCATACTCGGAACTCCTGTACATTTCCTCTCACCGCTAGTTCATCATTTGGCTTCTTGTGTATCAGTTTTTGTCTTTGCTTCCATAAATCTAGCTGAATACGAGGTCTTACTATTTTCTGGTCACTGCAAGTTATCTTGCAAAATACTTCCACACCCTTTTAAATGCCTGGGTGCGCACAAAGAATAAATTTCGTTTCTTTTTTATCTTTAGTATTGCCATTAGATTTTCGCCGCATCCAGTTACAGTTAGCCTGTTTTATGAATAAGGTAATCAAGATCTGTAAATGGTTACGTTCTGCCTACTTCACTAAAACTCGCGTTTGGCATTTCTAGAGCCGATGCTATATTCCACTACTGCATGTTCTCACACCTGTTTTTTGCTTACATTAGAATTGAGGTAGCCCATAAGAACCGCTTACTGTCAATTTACTTCAATCAAGGCTAACTGTATGTCTTCATAGAAGCATTCAACCAAATAATCATCATGGCTTTACGTAGGCGTGTAAACCTGTACTTTCTTCATTTCGTACCTTATGCTAAACCAAATTATCATACTTACCACCCTCCCACTTAAGGTAGAGTATTCCTCTATGTTGTCAGCGACATTCTTGCGTATAAGAAACCCCGTCGCAAGTACTTTCGAGTAAACTAATCAACGGTTGCACAAGATGTGTCCGATCTTCAGCACTGCATAAGCCTCACGTGTCTTACTGTCCTCGCTGAGCTCTGTTATATCTCATTTACCACCTACTAATTTCTCAAAAGCCCAGCTAGACTAGCCTCACTACATAGCGTTCTAGCAATGAAGGTAGCCAAGTTCATATTCCAAAGGCGGCCTGTTCATACCCTCAGATTTTTAGCATCCTCCGCTGAGTCACAGGTTTCACCACCGCATTGGACAGATGCTTCACAGCTGCTGGGGGCTGAGGACCACGGTTTCTTAAAGACGATAGTTTTTCCTGGGGACCTTCGACGCAAAAATTTCGGTCTGTTTGTCTATCTGTCTGTTTGTAAATATTTCTGTTTGTCTGCCCTAACAGTGCTCTAAACGGCACCAAAGTAGCCAATCGATACTCCGAACAGCCGACCCTATCCACAGCGCCCACCAATATGGCTGAAAATTCAGGCTTTTTACTTTGCGATTGTCAACCTAAAAGCAATTATAGCGCACATCTGAGGCACCACATCAACACCTACATATTCTAGATGTGCGTATTTTAATAGAAAAGGCATACAAAAGTTATTTTAAGGACCGAAGCGCGTATCACACTGCACTGACCATGCAACTCTTGAACAAAATGAGTGTTTTCAACGCTTTGCTAAGACGACATGGTGGTGGTACCTACCCGTCGCCTTGCGTTCTACACATTATCACCTCTGTGATGGGCGCGCACGCAGGTCTCAGAGACACGCGCTTTGTTTTCCAAAAAAACTGCCAGATAGTGCTCATGTCTCACGTGCATGTTACGTGACTTGATGCGCTCGTTCGCCTCCGCTTCACGCTCGAGGCACTCTAACGCTGCGCCTCCATAATACCATTCATCGCTTTTCTTGCACTGAACATCAAATAAACGTTTTGTTCACTCCCTTCATACGCAAGACTATCGTTTTTGGTGAAATTTTCAGAGCAATATGCAGATACGGGGTCAATTATTTTGGTACGCTCGTACCGGAAGTAATGGAAAAATACTACTCCAGTGTGGCGAGTGATTGCATTGCCGGCAGGTGGTCGACAGTGTGGTCTTACCCCAGACCTGTTCTTCCCTTTTAAGTGTCAATGCACTATATGGGCCCTGAATCAGTGTCAATGCACTATATGCACCCTGAATCCGCCATCCGCGGTGCGCATCCTCCTCTCCCGTAGCAACGGCACGAGGAGCGGTGAGGAGCGACTGTAGCAACGGCGCAGCGACGTCACACACCACGTGATTGCGCGCACTCCACCCTCCGCTCCGTGGCTGCGCGCGCCCGCTCAGCCCCGACTTCTCGAGATCGGCAAGTCGTCATAGGTATGGATCTATAGCAGGCATCAACCTCGACTGTGATACCTCCAACAACGAGTACAACGCAATCGAATGCGAGCATTGCTCGCGTCGTTGAAAATGTCGCGCCGGTTCAAAAGAAGGCAGCGCGGTGAAGGGCCCGTGATGCTGAGCGCAAGCGAGCGAAGCGGGCCAAGGACTTATATAAACATCATTATAGTGCGAATTTACTCTCACATGTACGCGTAAACTCACCAAGATTTCCCGAGAGGGTCTCATGGGTCCTGGGAATCGCAATGTGATCACACGGGGGAGTTTACGTTAACTCACTGCAAATGCCAACAGATTTTTACTTTACTCCCCCTAATAGCATCACCCCGTGCATTCGCGCTTAACCATGTTCCCCCTCGGGCAAATGTTTGGGAGTTTTTTTTTTCAACAATTCCTTCTACACGTTGTTTCAGAAAATTATACCATTGGCAACAGCCCGTCATCTGCATTCAAACCTATTCTCGTCATGGCATACTAGGTGTCTGGGCTATCTTTAAGTAGGGGGTTCTGTTGCACTTTTAAATGCGAAGCACTTCTTAGCGAACTTCGGCGACATTGAGCGTCTATCTATCTATCTATCTATCTATCTATCTATCTATCTATCTATCTATCTATCTATCTATCTTGCCGCTTACGTTTGAGTGCTCCCGTGTTCACCTCATTTATTGGCGTGACCCAAAATTAGCATGAGAGGGTAAGATGATTTGACAAATATGACCTGCTTGTCAAGACATGAATAATGTCACGATTCCGTCACGTGATTCATCAAACACTTTCCGCCAGACAGTGGCACATACCCACGGGCGGGTATGTGCCGCTGGAATGTCGGTATGTGCCGCAGGTGATTGACACTTAGTATCTGCTCAGGAGCGACGAGAACACACGTGGGCAAATTTAACGCGCAAGGGTTAATAAATACCGGACGTCGGTAGCGTCGACCCGAAGAGTCTCAGCTGGAATCAAACCCAAGCTATCTGGGTGCCAATGAAGCATTTTAACACAGAGCTACGCCAGGTCTCGGAACTACCGAAAAATAGACGGTGACCTTCATGAAACGTAAATACTGGTTTCAGTGCTGCCTACACAATTTTTTAAACATTACATATGTCATATTTTGATACAACCGTCACATCGGGTTAATGTCAGATGTGGTTAGTTGCCATGCGCTGGAGTAGATTTATGTAGCAGTGTCTAGGGCAAGCATCTTTGCGAGCTTCTGCGCTTCATGTGAGCTTCTGGTTTGGCAAATACGCACGTTCTAGTTCGGATCGTTGCGCAAGTGCAAGTGCAAACAACTGGTTTTATCAGCATCTGCATCTCTTCAGAATATGTTGGTCTGTGCGACATATGTACACTAATTTAGCGTTATTTCATGACGTGCCACTCAATAAAAAAAATTAAACACGGTCACATTTGTTCCACATGCTTCGCATAACGTGGATTCCCAAGCGCGTGGAATCTGCCAATTTTTTAGCACTGTAGAATACCACCTGACTGCTTATCAGTTGTGAACTTCACCTGACTCGTTGCACACCTGGCCTTCTATCATACCTGTTTGAAAGTTCGATTATTCTTGAAAGCACAAAACCTGGCATGGTATAGAGCTTCTCCCCTTGCGACACCAGGACCACTTAGAGCCGTGGAGGAGCCTCCTTTTCAGGCGTTTTTTCCTCACTTTTTTTGCCTTGCATGATTTGACACTGTTGGCTTCAGGGTGCCCACAATGTCGAAGTTTTGCTAATTCCGAGTGATCGCACTTCTACTTTGACATTTCCTGTCAGCTGACGAGTGGGGCGCACTTGTTTTACGAACTATTCGGCTAGATCCGTGTCAACTCTGCGTTGAAAGTATACGCCGCAAATGGTCTGTGCTCATAAAAATAAACGCAACAAATTTGTCATTTTATTCAGACTATATATATAATTTTACGTGCCACAGGTAGCTTAGCATAGGACTGCATTCAAATATGAATACAAAGAGTATCAGGGTAATACCACACCGTTAAACATGCATGACAAAAAGTTAATAACAGTGCGCAAAAGAACCGTTGCAACCTTTAAGTGTGTGCAAACGTACATAGTAAAAAGTTCTTAGGGGCCAGTGAGAGCCATAACAAACTAGTAAAAACTCCTGTTAATAACTTTGAGGTCGTGGTTACAAGCTTTCTTAATACTTTTTTCACAGTGCACATTTATGGTACAAAAATTGAGCCATGAACAAACATTCATTTGTTCACATGCAGTTCGAGATTAACGAACGCCTCAAAATGCAAGACTGTGAGCCACATCAGTCAATATACGTTCCGCTTGAATGAAAACGCGAATTGGAATTCCACGCGACAGTTTGCATGAACAGCTGGACTTGAAGAACCCCAGTTGGTACAAATTTCTGGAGCCCTACTGTACGGCATCTTTCATAATCATATGGTGGTTTTGGGATGATAAACCACACATATCAATAAAATTATGGACACCTTGATGTGAAATCAGGCTTTGCGAGCGTTACGTAGGACAACACAAGAGACTTCAACCCGCAAAACTCGAGTATCACGATAGTTTAGAGATGTGTGCCGGCACGGATTGCTACACCTACAAACTTTAGGTCATTCACAAGGAAAATACATCTGATATGATCATAATATATATTGATTGCGTAGCTGTTGAAATTCGAACAAAGCGCAAACAAAACTGTTTGAGACACGTTTAGATCCTACTGAATAAGCCTACTGAAACAATGAACAAGTTGACAACAGGTTACAGCTTACGCGCCTTAGGCATGATCGCCGCTTACAGCTGACAAACACCGTCTTCAACAAACAATTATTAAACCTAAATCTAGTTTAGGCGGGGCCCTCTTCCAATACCACCGACGTCAAAGGTGGGTTTTGCTACAGCTCACTATGACTTCTTCGCCAAAATCAAGCTTCACAAGCACACTATACTTCACACTCCCGACAAACGAAGAAGCTCTCCTATACCTACTTCTGCACAGCATTGTCTATATCCCATTGAAACGATACACACAACCGTTTTAGCCAGCACACGTAGGCCAGCTTAAAGCTCGGATGACCCTCTTTGTCACACGCTTATTCTTTCCTAACTTCTTGCTGTCTCGTTTGGTTTTAACACTGTTGGCTTCAGAGTGTCCGACATGTGGGAGTTTTGCTGATTTCGAGTGGTTGCTCTCGTTTTTTGATGTTTCTTGTCAACAGACCAGTTGCGAACGCCTGTTTTGAGGACTAATTGGCTACTTCCATGTGATTGTTATGCGGAGCGCATGTGTCGCGTGTGAATGAACCGCATGAAAATTGAGCGCGAAAAGTTTATAACTGCTAAAAATACCTAGTCACTTCCGTTAAGGCTGTATTTTATTTTGTTGGCACTTTGAAGAAGTAATAATTACTCTGGTACATATATATAAAAGTACATTGGGGCCAATAGTCGGAAGTTAGGTATACGTGTTAGTAATGACATCTCCGGTTAGCCGAATAACGTGAAATAGTAACATGGAGCGCTGACTGTCACTTGCGTTAATCGGGTGGATGTGGAGTGTTTGCGCCAGTGCTTGTGAAAATGAAGGTTGCGCTGAATATCTTACAATATGACGAATAACCAACTAGGCCACCAACAAGTTCTATTGAGTTGATGAAAAGGTAAGGAGTGAAGCCTTTCTAGCCTCAGAATGCGGCGAAAGGCAAAAAAAATGTACGAACTTATTGACGTGTTTGCATCACTCACCACAAAGCGTTAGCTTGAATTGCTGGATGCTGACGACTCTCCCAAACGTATATATTCACAACAATCAGTCAATGCCACACGTTCAGCTTGGAAGTGCTTCTAAGTATTGTCCTGTAATTGGGGAACGTACCCGGTGCTGGCGGGCACCTAAGCTTTAGGATAAATATTTTCAAATTGCCTGTTTGCTTGGACAGTGAAGATTGTATTATGTGCCATTGGTAACGTGGCGTAAGACTTTATTCAATTATCCTTAGAAAGAATATTATCGTAATACTGCCTCTTTAAACATGCATTGCCAAAACATAGTAGCAGTGCATAAAAGAAGCGTGCATTCTTTACGTGTCTACAAACTTACGTAGTAAAGAGAAATGTGGTGGTTAGGGCAAGTTGGTTTAATATGACGATAGTTAGAGCACGACAACGGAAGGACGACAAAGGGTTGTCTCCTTCCTCTCCTCTCTCGTCGTTGCTTTCTTGTGCTATAACAATCGTCAGGTTGTCAAAAGGTCACAAAAATAGCAAGTTCCCCCAAAAGTTAGTAACAGGTCCTGTCACTAACTCCATACTATAGTGGTTATAAGCTCAATACTGATTTTTTAGTGTGCACAACTAAGGTACAGTGATTCAACCACGAAAAGACATGAATTCGTTCGAATGCAGTTCAAGTTTATGACCACCTGAAGAGTAAAATGCCAGCCCAAATTTGATGCAACTGGCTGCAAGAACTCCAAGCTTTGCATGCGTTAAGTAAGAAAAATCAACACACTGCAAAACGCAATACTCTAGTATCATGATATTTTACAGATTCGTGCCAGTGCGAATGTAGTTGAAGAATGCTTTATTTTCAATGAAGTTACTTACAAAACACTTGTGCGGAAACATCTGGATTCGTAGCCGACATGACCAGTTAAGGATTCGTTTTAGATAAGGCATGTTGTTTCATTAGCGAGTAAAATATTCAAATGAAGAATTCCATCACAGATCACAAAATCAAATGCGGTCATGCGACGAAAAACAGGAATAATTTTACATGTACATACATTTCCACAATGATAATATGGCAACTGGTAACTATCCCTTAGAAAGGTGTATACACCGACACACGTTAGGTCACCCGCAAGCACGTCTCATAGTAGTCATATTTTTACGGTTAAGATTGACTAATATTTATTAACAGGGTGACATTGAAGATCGGACAATGAAGGCGTGGGTGGGCGGTATCGGTAAACGTCCTTCTCTTCTCCTTCTTTCTCGGCCCATACAATTTGCATTCTATGGCTTCCAGACGAAACCCGTTAGGTGAGTATGAATTACTCAGAATGGTTGGTGTGAAACCGCTTACATCGACCGACATGGACCAGATGGGCCAAGCTTGGTCGACAGAGAGCTGATGTCAGGTGAGGTATCACGCATGTCTAATTGCTCAAGCGATCGACAATGAAAAATGGGCATGTGTACTGTGGTAAAAACTTCTCGCACAAGTCCCGTTTACGTTGCGGGGTCTAAAACCACACAAAGTCTTCTTTTTCGTATATGTGACAGACTGATGGTAACTGTCACAGCGTTCCTTCGATCGGCGTTGTGAGGATACAGTACATCGACGAGCAATACACCGGGCTTTTTTGGTTTAATAGACGATCTCGACGACAGAAAAGTTGCTATGGAAATCAAATGGTAGTATAGTATCGACGCAGCTGAACGGCGAATGTGCGTAAAGAAGGTAAAAAGACTGCAATCAGTTGTCTCATGTTTTGCAGTGCTATACACATAAGTTATGAGGGTGATGACGTCAGAGCAGTCCTTGTGGTCAGATGGTACGCACATAACCAACATGTTATTCAACATTGTGTATGTATGTTCTACCAGCCCATTTGTCTGAAGGTGATGGGGCGATGAATGGCAAAATTGTGAATTGCACATACGAACCAGTTCTCCCACAGCGTCTGCGACGAATTGACGATCGCGATCAGTGATGATCATCATTCTGGAAGGACCACGCCAGGGAATGATTTATCTAAAAAAATCATGGCCACGCACGTAACTCTCGAGCAAGATAATGCCACCGTTTGTGCGTAACGGGTAGAGTGGTCGATGTATACCATCTTCTAATGATTGTTGTTAGACGAGCACAAAAATGGGCTCAATATAACAATACCAACTTGTAGAAATGGGAGACAAAGTCCTGGCAGTGCTGCGAGAAGACCCAGCGGAGGAGTCGAAGAGCGATTGTAGCGCTGACATTGTTCCTAAGTTGCAACAAGTGCTTGACTGTGTGTAGCATTCTGGGCCACTGAAAGCGCTCTCTTATCCAAGTCAATGTTCTGATTAGCCCCACATGACAAGCTGTAACATCACCGTAGGTTGCCTTCAGTATGTCCATGTCTATACTCTATAATACGACAAGTAGGAAGCATGCGCCTTCAGCCAAATAATTGGTCTTGTAGATTATGATATCACGTTCAGGAACAAAACTGCCAGTTGGCCTAATTGGATGTTTGCGCAGATTTATATGTTTTTGCAGGCTCACGGGGGCACATTGCGCTCGTTTTAGTGCTCTTATGTATGCCCGTGAACTGGCGCAGGCATTTAAAGACAGACAGAAAAGCAGCAGGTGGCTTTAGGACGCGTGATGCCGCCACTGATTTGGCTCTTGACTTATGTCAGTTCTTTGTTCTTTCTTGAAAGTGAATATGGAAGGAACTAAGGCGAAACAGTGTGCCAATACTGTCAATACTGTCAATACTATCTTCGTCACACTCGATCGTCTTTAAAGGAAGGCAGGAGGGACAGTGTGAATATGCGTGGCGTCGTCCGAACTTGCACGATATGAGAAAGTCGTAAAAGTCGTAATCCTTATGTCGAAGATACCAATACGCTACTCAAAAACTCGCGTCACTGGAATATACAAGCCAGCATAAAAGCATGATGGTCGGTAACGATAGAGAACGGGCTAACATAATTATAAGGGCTATCTTTATGTACCCCGAAAACAGCCGCCAAGCATTGTCATTCTCTCACAGTGTAGCTGAGCTCAGTCTTATTCAAAGTGCGATTGGCATAAGCTACCACGTGCTCAGCTTTTCAGTGACGCTCCACTAGCACGGTCCCGGCACGGATGTCACTAGCATCAGCATGCACTTTTGTCGGCGAAGCGGCATCAAAGTAGCATGTAATCAAACATAGCACTAGTGGGAATTTTAGCTACCAGAATTCGCCATTCCAAACACAAATTCAGTTGAAAAAGACGTTCTTATGGAGAAGACAAGTTAGGGCATGCACCACGACGGCAAACCTGGAAACGAGTCGACGACAATACGAGCACAAGCGGAAAAAGCTCCTCAGGTCTCACATCTGTTTTGTTGGCTTGGAAGAACTGATGGCGTCAAGCTTTCGTGAATGTAGAACCTTTTTTTCAGTGAGCTGTCCCAGTACTAACGCCTCTGTTTCACCTAAGCAGCAATTCTTGAAATTAGGTACCAAGCCGGCCTTTTCAGCGCCATTCGAAACAAACTTAGGCTGTTATGTTAACTCGGTGTGCTGCCAAAGATAACCACTTCATCTAGGTAGTCCAAAAATCCGTATTTAAATACTCGGAGTATTGTGTCCATTAATAATTCAAACCTGGCTGGCGCACTACAGAGATCGGACAGCATAGCATTAACTTCATGAAGGCCGTCAAGTGTGACGGAGGCTGATTTCTCTTTTCCATGTTGGTGCATTGTATCTGCCATTACACTAATCGAAACTTCAGTGACAAAAAGTAGGCAGTGGATTGTAAACAGTCAATGACATCGTCAATTCTTAGAAGTTCTTACACGTCTTTTTTGGTGACGGTGCTTAGTTTTATATAGTCAAAAGAAAACCGCCATGATCCATCCTTCTTCAATACTAAGATCACACGTGCTTCGCATGGACTAGATGACTTTTGGATAAGACGCTTCCGTAGCGTTTCGATCACCTGTTCAGCTATCATTGTCCATTCTGTCAAGGACACGTGGTAAAGTTTTCGTCGAATTGGGTGTGCCGATTCAGTGCCGATTCTGTGATGGGCATGAGAACGCGTTAGTGATGTTGTCGAGTCACTTTTAGTGTGATCAGACGCCAACAGATGAGTCAGAAGGGCTCCTGCAACAGCCTAGAGTTCATGTGAGCGCAGTGACTTGCTGATCAGCCTTAAGACATGTTCTTTTGAATTGCTTCGATGGCGGTCGCTTGCTGGAGACTGCCCCTCGCCGCCTAAAGCGGTAACATAGCTACATAAGATTTGGTCGAACTCAACAAGCTTCACGTCGTGTGGGAAAACAGCAGGCACCGAAGAACAATTGAAAGCCCACAAGCTTGAGGCGCTATTCACCAATCACTAGAGAGTGAGACACAAGTGCGTTTTTCAATACGCAACAAGTCGCAAGTGGTTGACTATGTACGTAAAAAGATGAAAGGTTGGAAGCAGCAATGTTAAGAAAAACATGTGATGAATGCCACGACGCTATAAGCAAATCGTTCGATACGATGAAGTAGTTTTTCTGTGGTTAAGATGTCTTGGAAAGAGCAGAGAAGAAAGTGCTATTCAGTGTTATTTCACCTGCGTCACAGTTAATGGAAGCACCACTATTCTGAATAAAGTCGATCCCAATAATCACATCGTCAGGGCACCGCGATAGTATCAGAAATTGTGGTATGAGATATTCATCACCGAATAAAACACATGTAAGAGATACGTCCAGAGGAACAAGACGCTTTGTTCTGACAAGGCAAAATCTCACACCGCCATTTCACGAGAACATAACTTTTCCATGCAACCTTTCTTTCAGTGTCACACTAAGCACAGACATCGTAGCACCATTAACCACTAATACAGTTGCAGGTATGCTATCAACCAACACACAATTTGTTTTTGACCATTTTAATCGGAAGAGGAGTAGCTCGCAGAGACGGAGACCAGCCAGCGATCTTACTTCCATAGGTCATGCCGGCTAGTTTCCCGATGGGTGTGATGACGTAAAACGTCGTTTTTGTGATGGTTATTAGCGTAGGCGACTACATAGTGGCGTCAGACTGGGGTATGATGCTGGCGATTGACTACTCCTGTTGGAATGGTGGGTGAAACTCCTGGGTGGCGAGCCTGTAGTGCTTGATGCACGATGTTCTGCCAACCAACGATCATCGATGACGTTTCTTCAAACGTAGGTCCAGTCGGTGGGGGGCCGCATCTAGTCTGACAGCAATGGCGACAAAAACGAGAGATGTGCCCCAAGGCACCACAGCTGTAGCAGACAGGCGAAGAGCGACCAATGTTGTAGACTTCGGGATAAGCTGCCCTGAGATGCCGTTTCTAGTAGACACAATTTTGAAAGTGCCGCCTCGCGGTGGTACCCTGATACGCGTGTCGGTCGTGCGTTTCGTTGTCAGAAAGGAAATGGTGGTGCTGTTGCAGGTGATCGGCTTGACTGTCTGCAGCGCATGACATGGCCGACAACAAAGAAACCACCGTTCTAGGTATATGTTTCTTTAAAAACGCAACCGAACTGCTCGGCGTTTACGGCATTCACTGGTTTGTTGTGTTGCTTGACTTCTTCACGGAAAATTCGGCTTACAGTAGCCACAAGGTCGAAATCTACACTTTCGTTGTCCTCAATGCTTACAACCTACGCAAAATTCACTGACCTACCGATCTTTCGCTTTACACGGCGTACCCTCAAATGTGCAGCAATGCTTGAACGCGTCAGCTACCAACTCGAGAGTCTCCTTGCCAATCAAAAAGTTCTACATGTTTTCGGCAATACTTAGCAGAAGATGCCCGACTTTGTCCTCTTCAGAGATTCGAGGATGCACCGTCTTACGCAACTTTAGCACCGCCTCTACGTACGTATTACATGTCTCACCTTACACTTGCACACGCTGAAGCAATGTCTTCTCGGCCCGCTTTTCTTCCGTTGTGGAATCTTTGAAGCACTCTGTCATTTGAGTAATGAAGAGATCCTAAGTTGTCAGCGACTGTTCGTGGTTCTCAAACCCCACCAGAGCAGGGTCTGTCAGGAATAGAGTGACATACTCTTGCTGATCTGTGGAATTTTAGCCGTTGCACCTGCTCACGCGTTTTTAGTGTGTGAGCAACTCCTCCACGTCCTCACCGGGTTTCTCGAAGAATTAGCGTGGCTCCATCTGACGCGTCCAGGCGCCGAGTGTCCGCGCCGGGGAAGTTGAAAATGATTGTTGGTCCCTGTGGTTGTACATCACGGCCTCCGGTAGTGTTGGAGGCAGAACGGTGAGGCGTCGGCTGCGGCATTGATCTAGCGGCAGTTGCTCCGTCGTCTTGGACGATAACCCTGCAACTCCATTACAACACTGTTGCAGTTAATGTTGAAGGATGTTTATTAACAGGGTATGATTGATAATCAGACATTGATGGCGTCGGTAGGCAGTACCAGTTCAAGGCTTCCTTTTGTTCTTATTCCTTGGCTCATACGCGTCGCAATATATTGTTATAATGATAAACTGAAGAATTATAAAGAAAACTGCCTTTTTAGCGCATGTTCACTTGTTAGCGCACAAAGAACAAGCGTGGTAAAACAATGAACAACAAGTTAGCAACAGTTCTCAGCTTACGCACCTTAGGCACGATGAAAGCTTACAGCTAGGAAACGATATATTCGTCAAAAATTAATAAACAAATAACTATTACAGGCGGGGCCCCCTTCCAACACCACCGACGTCAGAGGCGGTTGCCACTACAGCTCAGATCACCTCCTCCACCGAAATCAAGCTTGAAGTCCTTGTTTGTTAGAGTGTGGTGACGACGACTCTCGGCATCACACTCATACACAATAATAAGTCTATGGGATATCTTTTAGCTATATATTAGTTTCATGTCAAGCTGTATAATACCAGCAGTGAACAGAATTTAAGTGGGCTCTAAAAAATCTGGCGCTGTTCAAAGCTGTCGTCGTCAAGCCGTTGTGTCTTATTAGGTACGGTGATGAACGCCGATGCCTGACAATGCGGTTTTTATTAAATAAGATGACGACGTGCGCGTGTCGATGTAGACAAGACACAAAAAGAGTTGCGTACTTAGTTTCAGGTGCACTTCAAAAAACCCCAGTGGTGTGATATTATATCGCAGTAAACGCTAATGACATTCCTGAAAATTACCCCCTCTTTCAGACGTGAGTCCACACGCCTCACTATTCATGTAATAACGTCCTGGCTTTTTACAGTGTTAAGACGACATACGACCGGTAACAAACTTTTAAGACAAAGAGAAGGTGCTGAACTTTTAGCGAAGCACCCAGTGGCGTAGCATTTTAACACATTTTTCTGTAAGCTTTCTACAGCACCTGTTTCTTTTTTATTCTACCTTGTAGTCTGAGAACCGCTTATGTGTTCACCATAACTTTTTTCCTCGCTGCGCTATCTTTAAAATTGATCACGCACTATGTTCGTTAACATGTTCCATTGTCGTGCCACCTTATTGCCAAGCAATGGTTTCTACAGAGACTGTTGCACATTGCTTTAGTTTTACGCAATTGACCTCAAGAACGACTCCATTGCTTTTCTTCCTCAGTTTTGTCATAATGAATTATAATTTGTTTCTTGAGTTAATTTCAATGCAATGTCATCAGCAAGCCTCAGACTAATATACTCCCTGTGTGCCGTTCCCAATCTATAGGGCTCCAAAAACATACTTTAAACGCGTGGTCAATAGCCCTAGAGAGATCCTGTCTCCTTACCTTATACGCTTCTTAATTAGAACTCGGTAACTTTCTTTTTGGAGGATAAGGGTGGTTAACGATTCACTCTACATTTTTTCTGATATATGTATGTATTTGTTATTGATACCCTGATTCCGCAGTGCCTGCGTGACTGCACGCTCCATCGAATCAAAAGGTTCCTTCGCTTAATGCATGAACGCTAGGTATGGAAGATAGTTGTAGTCCACGCATTTTTCTTTCCACTTATTGGTAGTATCAACATAGTATAACGTTAAGTAGTCTATGTGAAGTCCTGCGTGATTCCTTCATTTATTGCGTTTTAAGGATGTCAGTATTGAATAATGATTATTTTTGTAAATGGCTTTTAATCAACAGAACTAAGTTGATCGGCTATCCTTTTTTCAAGCCATTTATTTCCCCTTTCTTAGGGATAAATATGATGTTGGCATTCATTCAATATTTTGGTTATCATTCCATCAAGAGACACTTCGTAATAAAGGTGGCAATTTTTTTAACAAAATATCTCTCCCGTTATTGAACAGACTTGAAGTAACCAGATCTTCGTCAGTGGATTTGCCCCTTTGCAATCCTTCAAAGGTATGTTTAAGTGTGCAGAATCATAAAGTGGGGGGTGGTCCCTCGTAATAGTAAGTTGTGGCAGTAGCCATGCGATTTATTTTTAAGAACTGCTCACTAGATGGTGTTTTGTGCATATATGTATTGGCGGATGAGCCGAGAAAAAGGCTTTGAGGTGGTGGAAATAAATAGGGAGGTGCATAGGTGGGGTGGTTTTCAACGAGACAGAATTCACTTCGATGGGCGGCTAGGTCATGAGGTGGGTTGGCGACTTTCAAAATGCGCAGTAGCTTTTTTGGGGGGCAAGCGGACTCTCGGGGTGCAGGATAGCTAGTAACGAGGAAAACAATCAGGGAGACTCTTTGACAGGTGGTATGGACAGATACGATTCCAAAGTGGCACCAGTATCTAGGATAGTAGAGTCCGGGGCATAAATAGACGTAGCGACGAGTGCCGAGCCAATTCAGACATTGAGTATATTAACATGCAGGGTGGAAGGAACAGGCTGAATTGGGAAGAGATAGAAGAACAGCTAAGGGAGGAGGGACCTATGGTATATGATTTTGTAGAAACACATCGCAGGGATATGAAACAACCTCCTAAAATGCAGACTACGCGTGGGAATATTGTAATAGAACAGAAGGCAGTAGAAAGGGGGTTGGTATTGCGGCATTCGTTCATAAAAGTAAAGACTGGCAAGAGGTCAAGCAGGAGGGCAAGGAACATTTATGGCTGAAAGAGAAAGTGGCCGGGCAAATGACACTCCTTGGTTTCATGTATTAGTGGACGGGAGCAAAGGCCAGAGAGGAAAACAAGGCAATGGTAGAGTGTATATCAAATGACATTCAGGAGTTAGGAGGAGAGTGCGAGACAATTATATAAGGAGATATGATTGCGCACATAGAAGACATTGATGAGTATACCGACCCGACAGGCAAAATGATCATGGATATGAGTGAAAGGTTTGATTTGATCATTTGCAACAGTACTGAGAAGTGTGAAGGGCAAATAACATGGCAGGTAGGAAGGCTGCTGCCGACAATAGATTACGCACTGATGTCACATAGGATGCATGATAAGCTCAGGGGAATGCATACAGATGAGGGTGGCTCCAGAAGTATGGGTAGTGATCACAAATGTCTCAAGCTAAGGTTTGAAAGAGTAGTGAAAGTGGGAAGGAGACAAGGTGAGCAACTACAGGAACATTTTTATTCAGAAAGGCAAATTGAAATAGCCACGTAAGAAATTGAGAAAGTAATCAGAGCGAATAATAAAACAGTGTGGACATACACGAATCTAATTAGAGTGTTTGAGCTAGAGCTGGCTAAGGCACGTGAAAAGTCACCCCGGAAAAGAAGACACAAACCCATAAGCTGGTGGAATGAGGAAGTTAAAAGAGCCATAGAAAAACGTCAGGAAGCCTCTAGAGAACACAGACACGCTAAGCAACAGGGTGAACCGGCAGATGAAGTTGAAAGAAAATGGGAAACCTTTCTAAGCTGTAGAAGGGATGCATCCCTTCTGATAAATGAAAGGAATAGAAGAAAGGGAGCACAGTGGCTGGCAGAAGTACATAAAAAAGATAAAAAGGCAGCTGCGAAATTTTGGAACCATCTCAACTCCCTAAGAAATGAGACGAGACCATATCAGAGGTTTATAACTACGGCTGAAGGTGCTAGGCTAGAAGGGGACGAAGCCATTGAATATATAGGAACAAGGGTGACAGAAAAGTTTCAACAAAGAAGTGCTTTATGCAGCACAATATACAAGGATGAATCAAGTGGCGCAATGGCTCCATTTTCAGGAGAGTGGGAAAGGGCTGAGAAAAGGATTTCTAGTGGTACATCAACAGGCCATGATGGCATTCCAATTATGCTGATAAAGACATTTGGTCCGAAGTCTAAGCAGGCTTTGAGAGAGGCAGTGAACAAAATAATAATCGATGTAGAAGTTCCCGATGGATGAAAACTTAGCAGGATGAGCATGATCTATAACGAAAGGGGGACAAAGCTGACATAAACAACTACCGTCCTATATCAGTGACATCAGTGATCTACAGGCTGGCGATGCAGATTATAAAGGAAAGTCTGCACGCAATGGGTAGAGAATGAGGGGGTGCTGGGGGAACTGCAGAATAGGTTTCGGAAACACAGGAGGTTGAAAGATAATCTGCTCTCACTGACGCAATGCATCAAAATTGAAGAAAAGGAAGGCAGGCCCCTGTGGCTAGCATTTTTGGATATCAAGGAAGCGTAAGATAGCGTGGTTCAAGAGGAATTGTGGGGAATACTGGACACACTAGGCATGGAAAATGTAGTCACTAATTTTTTAAAGGATATCTATAAAGGTAACAAGGTAGTTATAAAGTGGGAAAAACGGGTATCCAAGTCTGCAGAGGTAAAACGGGGGCTTAGGCAGGGGTGTCCTCTCTCACCCTTATTATTCAAGATGTACCTACAAGTATTAGAGGCCGAATTAGAGAAAAGTGGACTGGGCCTCAACCTCTCTTTCGTCAAACAAGGAAAACTCATTGAACAGGCACTACCAGCATTGATGTACGCAGATGATATAGTGCTAATGGCCGACAACAAGGAAGATTTGCAGAGATTGGTGGACATCTGCGGTAATGAGGTAGATACGTTATATTTCAGATTCAGTAAGGAAAAATCAGCAGTCATGATTTTTAATGAGAATGAAGGTAGTGAGCTTAGAATACAGGAGGTCACGCTAGAGATAACAGATAAATACAAATATTTGGGTGTATGGACAAGCAATGGGACCGAGTACCTATGGAAACACAAACATACGTGACGACTAAAGGTAACAGGAATGCAGCGGTAATGAAAAACAGGTCACTGTGGAATTACAATAGGTATGATGTTGTGAGAGGAATATGTAGAGGGGTAATGGTTCCTGGTCTGACATTCCGCAATGCAGGTCTTGTGCATGAAATCAGAAGTTCAAGCAAGATTGAAAAGTAAGCAACGTGGAAAATGTAGGCTTGCCTTAGAAGCTCACGGGAATACACCAAATCAGGGAGTACAAGGTGATATAGGATGGACATCATTTGAGGACAAGGAACCTAGCAGCAAGATAAAATTTGAGAAGGAATTGAGAGAAGTGGGAGAGGAGCGTCAAGCAAGGAAGGTTTTCAGCTACTTGTACAGGAAGAATGTTAATACAAATTGGAGGAAGCGAAGCAGAAAGTTGACTGGTAAATACTTAGAAAAGAGCAGGGGCCCAAACCAAAAAGAATCATCGGTTAAGAAGAATGTGAAGGAAGCTGAGACCGACATGTGGAGAATCAGCATGATTAAGAAGCCCGCACTAGAGATCTATCTAACTTTTAAATAGGAAATTGCCAAGGAAAGGATCTATGATAATACTCGGGGTAGTTCTCTACTGTTTGAGGCCAGGACGGGAGTATTGCGTACCAAGACATATCGGGCCAAATACGAAGGGGTAGACACGGTATGCAGTGCGTGTAGAGAGGAAGAAGAAACTGCCGAACACTTGATAATGTTCTGTGAAGGAATTCACCCTATAGTTCAGGATGATGGCACAGAGGTCTTCAAAGAACTTGGGTTTTGGAACAGGGAGGGCAAAATAGACTTTAAGCGGGTTGAATTAACTAGAAGGAGGTTATATGACTGGTGGCTATAGTCAAGGCAAGAGTGAAAATTAAACCCTTCAGTGCACAGTACGAATCCTCAACCTCGCTAT